>NC_090336.1:72938842-73188512 GCF_035084215.1 Heptranchias perlo
TTCTGTATGTCTCTCTCTCTGTCTCTCTGTCTGTCCTCTCTCTCTCTCTCTCTACTCTGTCTGTCTGTCTCTCTCTCTCTCTCTGTCGTCTGTCTGTCTGTCTCTCTCTCTCTCTCTCTCTCTGTCTGTCTCTCTCTCTCTCTCTCTCTCTCTGTCTGTCTGTCTGTCTGTCTCTCTCTCTGTCTGTCTGTCTGTCTGTCTGTCGTCTCTCTCTCTCTCTCTCTGTCTGTCGTCTCTCTCTCTCTCTCTCTGTCTGTCTGTCTCTCTCTCTCTCTGTCTGTCTGTCTCTCTCTCTCTCTCTCTCTGTCTGTCTCTCTCTCTCTCTCTCTCTCTCTGTCTGTCTCTCTCTCTCTCTCTCTCTGTCTGTCTCTCTCTCTCTCTCTGTCTGTCTCTCGTCTCTCGTCTCTCTCTCTGTCTGTCTCTCTCTCTCTCTGTCTGTCTGTCTCTCTCGCTCTCTCTGTCTGTCTGTCTCTCTCTCTCTCTCTGTCTGTCTCTCTCTCTCTTCTGTCTGTCTCTCTCTCTTCTCTCTCTGTCTGTCTGTCTCTAGCTTTGTATGTCTCTCTCTCTCTCTCTCTGTCTGTCTGTCTGTCTGTCTGTCTGTCTCTCTCTCTCTCTCTCTCTCTGTATGTGTCTCTCTCTCTCTCTCTCTCTGTATGTGTCTCTCTCTCTCTCTCTCTCTCTCTGTATGTGTCTCTCTCTCTCTCTCTCTCTCTCTGTATGTGTCTCTCTCTCTCTCTCTCTATGTGTTTCTCTCTCTCTCTCTCTCTCTGTATGTGTCTCTCTCTCTCTCTCTCTCTCTGTATGTGTCTCTCTCTCTCTCTCTCTCTGTATGTGTCTCTCTCTCTCTCTCTCTCTCTCTGTAAGTGTCTCTCTCTCTCTCTCTCTCTCTCTCTGTGATGGTGTCTCTCTCTCTCTCTCTCTCCTCTCCAAATGTATTTATTTTATCAAGAGAGATGCATTCAGAAACCTTCAGCTGATTCATATTTGGGAACTAAATTGGGTTAAAGATCTCTGTGAACCATTAACTGTTTCACCACCGCACACTCCTGATAAACAGAGTTGCTGGTGACTGCCCCAGGCCGTTGCTCAGAGTGGAAGGATTAAGGGAGCAGCCTGAAGTGAAGATCCTCACTCTGTCTTCAGTTAAAGCTCTGATCTCTCCAGGGAAGCTGCTTTGTCCATTCAGCTGCAGAGCTGTGGGTTTTAAAAGCTGGTGAGACGTAGAGAGATTTAACCTCAAACAGGGCAAATTGAAGCCATCAAATTCGTCTCGGCCAGGAAATAGAGGGTTTTGATCATTCAAGATATATATATTTTTAAGTATGCACTTAATGTGCTGCCTGAAAGGGCGGTGGAAGCAGATTCAGAAATAACTTTCAAAAGGGAATTGGAGAAATACTTGAAAAGGAAAAATTTGCAGGGCTATGGGGAAAGAGCAGGGGAGTGGGACTAATTGGACAGCTCTTTCAAGAGATGGCACAGGCAGGATGGGGCGAATGGCCTCATTCTGTGATTCTATTATGAAGTAGCCAAGTCGATGATTTATATAAAACGAACCCTGCGCTGCTTTTTAAAAATAAATTTTAAATGATGTCTCTCCCTTCTCAAATTATTGAAGACTATGAATTCATATTTGGTGTCAGCTGCGGCTCAGTGGGCCGAACTCTCTCCTCTTGTGTCGTGGGTTCGAGTCCCACTCCAGAGACTTGAGCACATAATCCAGGCCCACACTCCCAGTGCAGTGCTGAGGGAGTGCCGCACTGTCGGAGGGTCAGTACTGAGGGAGCGCCGCACTGTCGGAGGGTCAGTACTGAGGGAGCGCCGCACTGTCGGAGGGTCGGGACTGAGGGAGCGCCGCACTGTCGGAGGGTCGGGACTGAGGGAGCGTTGCACTGTCGGAGGGTCAGTACTGAGGGAGCGCTGCACTGTCGGAGGGTCAGTACTGAGGGAGCGCTGCACTGTCGGAGGGTCAGTACTGAGGGAGTGCTGCACTGTGTTTGACTTATAGGGAGAGGTTGGATAGACTGAGACTTTTTTCCCTGGAGAGTAGGAGGTTTAGGGGTGATCTTATAGAAGTCTATAAAATAATGAGGGGCATAGATAAGGTAGATAGTCAAAATCTTTTCCCAAAGGTAGGGGAGTCTATAACGAGGGGGCATAGATTTAAGGTGAGAGGGGAGAGATACAAAAGGGTCCAGAGGGGCAATTTTTTCACTCAAAGGGTGGTGAGTGTCTGGAACGAGCTGCCAGAGGCAGTAGTAGAGGCGGGTACAATTTTGTCTTTTAAAAAGCATTTGGACAGTTACATGGGTAAGATGGGTATAGAAGGATATGGGCCAAGTGCAGGCAATTGGGACTAGCTTAGTGGTATAAACTGGGCGACATGGACATGTTGGGCCGAAGGGCCTGTTTCCATGTTGTAAACTTCTATGACTCTATGTTGGAGGGTCAGTACTGAGGGAGCGCCGCACTGTCGGAGGGTCAGTACTGAGGGAGCGCCGCACTGTCGGAGGGTCAGTACTGAGGGAGCGCTGCACTGTCGGAGGGTCGGTACTGAGGGAGCGCCGCACTGTCGGAGGGTCGGTACTGAGGGAGCGCCGCACTGTCGGAGGGTCAGTACTGAGGGAGCGCCGCACTGTCGGAGGGTCGGTACTGAGGGAGCGCCGCACTGTCGGAGGGTCGGTACTGAGGGAGCGCCGCACTGTCGGAGGTGCCGTCTTTCAGATGTGACGTTAAACCGAGGGCCCCGTCTGCCCTCTCAGGTGGATGTAAAAGATCCCACGGCCACTATTCCGAAGAAGAGCAGGGGAGTTCTCCCTGGTGTCTGGGCCAATATTTATCCCTCAACCAACATCACTAAAATAGAATATCTGGTCATTATCACACTGCTGTTTGTGGGATCTTGCTGTGCGCAAATTGGCTGCCACGTTTCCTTATTACAACAGTGACTACACTTCAAAGGTACTTCATTGGCTGTAAAGTGCTTTGGAACGTCCTGAGGTCATGAAAGGCGCTATGTAAATGCAAGTTTTTTTTTTTGTAAACTGCTTATTTTGTACACATCTGCCCGTCAGCACTTGTACAGGGCCTTGGTGAGACCACATCTGGAGTATTGTGTGTAGTTTTGGTCTCCTTATCTGAGGAAGGATGTCCTTGCCATGGAGGGAGTGCAACGAAGGTTTACCAGACTGATCCCTGGGATGGCTGGACTGACGTATGAGGAGAGATTGGGTCGACTCGGCCTATATTCACTCGAGTTTAGAAGAATGAGAGGTGATCTCATCGAAACATATAAAATTCTAACAGGACCGGACAGACTAGATGCAGGGAGGATGTTCCCGATGGCTGGGGAGTCCATAACCAGGGGTCACAGTCTCAGGATACGGGGAATGCCATTTAGAACCGAGATGAGGAGAAATTTCTTCACTCAGAGGGTGGTGAACCTGTGGAATTCTCTACCACAGAAGGCAGTGGAGGCCAAGTCATTAGATGTATTCAAGAAGGAGATAGATATATTTCTTAATGCTAAAGGGATCAAGGGATATGGGGAAAGAGCGGGAACAGGGTACTGAGTTAGACGATCAGCCATGATCATTTTGAATGGCGGAGCAGGCCCGAGGGGCCGAATGGCCTACTCTTGCTCCTATTGTCTATGTTTCTGTGTTAAAATACTGCTGGAAATCTGAAATAAAAACAGAAAATGCCGGAGAAGCCCAGCGAGTGAGGCAGCGTCTGTGGAGAAAGAAACCGAGTTTACGTTTCAGGTCGATGACTTTTCGTTAAAGAGTGAACGGTTTTTGAGCAAGTACAGAGCCAGGGGGGAGGGATTGGGGGAGGAGGGAAAGAAAGAACATAAGGGAAGGTCCCTGACAGGGCAGGAGTGATGAAATGACAAAAGGAATGACGGTGCAGGGCAAGGAGGGTGGCGACGGGACCATAAACGAAAGATGGGTCTGCGGGGAGGTGTAAGAGGTAATTTACAACCTTCCAGACTCAACACTGATTTCAATAACTTCAGATCAGAACCACTGCTCCCATTTTCTCGGACAGCAGGTGCTGGTAATGGTTCTGCTGCTGCCATTTACTCCAGGTCCATCTTTTGTTCCTTAACCTGTCCCATTACCACCCTCCTTGGTCTTGCACCATCAACCCTTTTATTGTAAGCAGTGTAGATGAAAACATAAAATTACAAAGCGATATTGATAGATTAGGTGAATGGGCAAAACTGTGGCAAATGGAATTCAATGTCGACAAATGTGAGGTCATCCACTTTGGATCAAAAAAGGATAGAACAGGGTACTTTCTAAATGGTAAAAAGTTAAAAACAGTGGATGTCCAAAGGGACTTAGGGGTTCAGGTACATCGATCATTGAAGTGTCATGAACAGGTGCAGAAAATAATCAATAAGGCGAATGGAATGCTGGCCTTTATATCTGGAGGACTGGAGTACAAGGGGGCAGAAGTTATGCTGCAGCTATACAAAACCCTGGTTAGACCGCACCTGGAGTACTGTGAGCAGTTCTGGGCACCGCACCTTCGGAAGGACATATTGGCCTTGGAGGGAGTGCAGCGTAGGTTTACTAGAATGATACCCGGACTTCAAGGGTTAAGTTACGAGGAGAGATTACACAAATTGGGGTTGTATTCTCTGGAGTTTCGAAGGTTAAGGGGTGATCTGATCGAAGTTTATAAGATATTAAGGGGAACGGATAGGGTGGATAGAGAGAAACTATTTCCGCTGGTTGGGGATTCTAGGAGTAGGGGGCACAGTCTAAAAATTAGAGCCAGACCTTTCAGGAGCGAGATTAGAAAACATTTCTACACACAAAGGGTGGTAGAAGTTTGGAACTCTCTTCCGCAAACGGCAATTGATACTAGCTCAATTGCTAAATTTAAATCTGAGATAGATAGCTTTTTGGCAACCAAAGGTATTAAGGGATATGGGCCAAAGGCGGGTATATGGAGTTAGATCACAGATCAGCCATGATCTTATCAAATGGCGGAGCAGGCACGAGGGGCTGAATGGCCTACTCCTGTTCCTATGTTGCTATTTAATCACTCCTGCCCTCCACTCGATCACAGACCTTCCCCATCGTTCTTTCCTCCCATCCCCTCCTTACGGGGAGTGGGGCTAATCGGATAGCTCTTTCAAAGAGCCGGCACAGGCAGGAGGGGCTGAACGGCCTCCTCCTGTGCTGTATGATTCTACGAATCTTGGACATACTGCGTGTGACCTTTCTGTGTGTGTAATTAGAGCAGAGCAGATTTCTGGGCCTTGTCCGGGCTGCCTGATGTGACACTGACCGTTTGATAATGTCTGTTTAATCTGATAAGGTGGTTAATTTCTGAAAGATCACTTCAAAGTGACATTATGCAGGGCATATATTAACGTCTTCATCTTATTAAGAATTGCTGTCGCATCGAACAGAATAATTACAGCGTGTGCGCACGTTATGATCCAGCATCAGGATTAAAACCAAGCCAACTATTGTTTGAAACAGAGAACGCTGGAAATCACTCAGCGAGTCAGGCAGCCTCTGTGGGGAGGGAAATAGAGTTAACGTGTCAGGTCGAAGACCTTTCGTCAGAACTGAAGATGAAGATTTAACAATTTTTTAAGCAAGTGCAGAGCCAGGGAAAGGAGGGAAGGAAAGAACGATGGGGAAAGTCTGTGATAGAGTGGAGGGCAGCAGTGATTAAATAGCAACATAGGAACAGGAGTCGGCCATTCAGCCCCTCGTGCCTGCTCCGCCATTTGATAAGATCATGGCTGATCTGTGATCTAACTCCATATACCTGCTTTTGGCCCATATCCCTTAATACCTTTTGGTTGCCAAAAAGCTATCTATCTCAGATTTAAATTTAGCAATTGAGCTAGTATCAATTGCTGTTTGCGGAAGAGAGTTCCAAACTTCTACCACCCTTTGTGTGTAGAAATGTTTTCTAATCTCGCTCCTGAAAGTTCTGGCTCTAATTTTTAGACTGTGCCCCCTACTCCTAGAATCCCCAACCAGCGGAAATAGTTTCTCTCTATCCACCCTATCCGTTCCCCTTAATATCTTATAAACTTCGATCAGATCACCCCTTAACCTTCGAAACTCCAGAGAATACAACCCCAATTTGTGTAATCTCTCCTCGTAACTTAACCCTTGAAGTCCGGGTATCATTCTAGTAAACCTACGCTGCACTCCCTCCAAGGCCAATATGTCCTTCCGAAGGTGCGGTGCCCAGAACTGCTCACAGTAACTCCAGGTGCGGTCTAACCAGGGTTTTGTATAGCTGCAGCATAACTTCTGCCCCCTTGTACTCCAGTCCTCCAGATATAAAGGCCAGCATTCCATTAGCCTTCTTGATTATTTTCTGCACCTGTTCATGACACTTCAATGATCGATGTACCTGAACCCCTAAGTCCCTTTGGACATCCACTGTTTTTAACTTTTTACCATTTAGAAAGTACCCTGTTCTATCCTTTTTTTGATCCAAAGTGGATGACCTCACATTTGTCTACATTGAATTCCATTTGCCGCAGTTTTGCCCATTCACCTAATCTATCAATATCCCTTTGTAATTTTATGTTTTCATCTACACTGCTTACAATAAAAGGGTTGATGGTGCAAGACCAAGGAGGGTGGTAATGGGACAGGTTAAGGAACAAAAGATGGACCTGGAGTAAATGGCAGCAGCAGAACCATTACCAGCACCTGCTGTCCGAGAAAATGGGAGCAGTGGTTCTGATCTGAAGTTATTGAAATCAGTGTTGAGTCTGGAAGGTTGTAAATTACCTCTTACACCTCCCCGCAGACCCATCTTTCGTTTATGGTCCCGTCGCCACCCTCCTTGCCCTGCACCGTCATTCCTTTTGTCATTTCATCACTCCTGCCCTGTCAGGGACCTTCCCTTATGTTCTTTCTTTCCCTCCTCCCCCAATCCCTCCCCCCTGGCTCTGTACTTGCTCAAAAACCGTTCACTCTTTAACGAAAAGTCATCGACCTGAAACGTAAACTCGGTTCCTTTCTCCACAGACGCTGCCTCACTCGCTGGGCTTCTCCGGCATTTTCTGTTTTTATTTCAGATTTCCAGCAGTATTTTAACACAGAAACATAGAAAACAGGAGCAAGAGTAGGCCATTCGGCCCCTCGGGCCTGCTCCGCCATTCAAAATGATCATGGCTGATCGTCTAACTCAGTACCCTGTTCCCGCTTTTTCCCCATATCCTTTGATCCCTTTAGCATTAAGAAATATATCTATCTCCTTCTTGAATACATCTAATGGCTTGGCCTCCACTGCCTTCTGTGGTAGAGAATTCCACAGGTTCACCACCCTCTGAGTGAAGAAATTTCTCCTCATCTCGGTTCTAAATGGCAGACCCCGTATCCTGAGACTGTGACCCCTGGTTCTGGACTCCCCAGCCATCGGGAACATCCTCCCTGCATCTAGTCTGTCTAGTCCTGTTAGAATTTTATATGTTTCGATGAGATCACCTCTCATTCTTCTAAACTCGAGTGAATATCGGCCTAGTCGACCTGCTTTACATTAACTGTTATTTCATAGAATCATGGAAATTTACAATACAGATGGAGGCCATTCGGCCCATCGTGTCCGTGCCGGCCGAAAAAGAGCAATCCAGCCTAATCCCA
Organism: Heptranchias perlo; assembly: GCF_035084215.1. Taxonomy (NCBI): domain Eukaryota; kingdom Metazoa; phylum Chordata; class Chondrichthyes; order Hexanchiformes; family Hexanchidae; genus Heptranchias; species Heptranchias perlo. The sequence goes on from NC_090336.1 coordinate 72,946,480, forward strand.
CTTTCCAGCACTTGGTCCGTAGCCCTGTGGGTTTCGGCTCTTCAGGTGCACATCCAGGTACTTTTTAAATGAGTTGAGGGTTTCTGCCTCTACCACTCTTTCAGGCAGTGAGTTCCAGACCCCCACCACCCTATGGGGGAAAAAAATTGTCCTCAGCTCCCCTCTAATCCTTCTACCAATTTTTTTAATCTATGCCCCCTGGTCACTGACCCCTCTGCTAAGGGAAATAGGTCCTCCCTACCCAGTCTATCTCGGCCCCCACGTTTTATATACCTCAATTAGATTTCCCCTCAGCCTCCTCTTTTCCAAAGAAAACAATCCCAGCCTCTCCAATCTTTCCTCACAGCTAAAATACTCCAGTCCTGGCAACACCCTCGAAAATCTCCTCTTTACCCTCTCTAGTGCAATCACATCTTTCCTGTAATGTGGTGACCAGAACTGTACACAGTACTCAAGCTGTGGCCTAACTAGTGTTTTATACAGTTCCAGCGTAACCTCCCTGCTCTTATATTCTATGCCTCGGCTAATAAAGGAAAGTATCCCGTATGCCTTCTTAACCACCTTATCTACCTGTCCTGCTACCTTCAGGGATCTGTGGACATGCACTCCAAGGTCCCTCACTTCCTCTACACCTCTCAGTATCCTCCCATTTATTGTGTGCTCCCTTGCCTTGTTTGCCCTCCCCAAATGCATTACCTCACACTTCCCTGGATTGAATTCCATTTGACACTTTTCTGCCCACCTGACCAGTCCATTGATATCTTCCTGCAGTCAACAGCTTTCCTCCTCACTATCAACCACACGGACAATTTTTGTATCATCCGCAAACTTCTTAATCATGCCCCCTACATTTAAATCTAAATCATTAATATATACCACAAAGAGCAAGGGACCCAGTACTGAGCCCTGTGGAACCCCACTGGAAACAGCCTTCCAGTCACAAAAACACCCGTCAACCATTACCCTTTGCTTCCTGCCACTGAGCCAATTTTGAATCCAATTTGCCACTTTCCCTTGGATCCCATGGGATTTTACTTTCCTGACCTGTCTGGCGTGCGAGACCTTGTCAAAAGCCTTGCCAAAATCCATGTAGACTACATGAAACGCGCTACCCACAACGACCCTCCTTGTTATCTCCTCAAAAAAATTCAATCAAGTTAGTCAAACACGACCTTCCCTTAACAAATCCACGTTGACTGTCCTTGATTAACCCGTGCCTTTCTAAATGACGGTTTATCCTGTCCCTCAGAATTGTCTCCAATAATTTGCCCACCACCGAGGTTAGACTGATTGGCCTGTAATTACTCGGTCTATCTCTTTCTCCCTTTTTAAACAATGTTGCCAGGGAGGATTGGAAAATGATGGTCAGAGCCTCCGCTATTTCCTATCCACTTACTCGCTAGTTGAACTGCTTAGTGTATCTTTTTTTTTAATTCGGAGATCAGAACTGAGAGGTTATACCTATCAGAAAGGACTGAGCAGATTGGGGCTCTTTTCTCTGGAAAAGAGAAGGCTGAGAGGTGACCTGATAGAGGTCTTTAAAATTATGAAGGGGTTTGATAGGGTGGATGTAGAGAAGATGCGGGTGAGACCAGAGCTGAGGGCCATAAATATAAGATAGTCACTAATAAATCCAATAGGGAATTCAGGAGAAACTTCTTTACCCAGAGAGTGGTGAGAATGTGGAACTCGCTCCCACAAGGAGTAGATGTGACGACTAACGTATTTACATTTAAGGGGAAGTTAGATAAACACATGAGAGAGAGAAAGGAATAGAAGGATATGCTGATAGGGTGAGATGAAGTAGGGAGGGAGGAGGCTCGTGTGGAGCATAAACACCAGCATGGACCAGTTGGGCCGAATGGCCTGTTTCTGTGCTGTACATTCTATGTAATTGGGAAGGCCGGCATTAATCACCTATCCCCTTGTTGCTCTTGAGAAAGAGGAGTAGGGGGGCTACAGTCTAAAAATTAGAGCCAGACCTTTCAGGAGCGAGATTAGAAAACATTTCGACACACAAAGGGTGGTAGAAGTTTGGAACTCTCTTCCGCAAACGGCAATTGATACTAGCTCAATTGAAGGTTCTCCCACAATGCTGTCAGACCAGGAGTTCCAGGATTTTAACCCAGCGACGATGAAGGAATAGCCGATATACATCCAAGTCGGGATGGTGTGAGACTCTGAGGGGAGCTTGGGGGTGATGTTGTTCCCATGCACCTGCTGCCCTTGTCCTTCTAGATGTTGGAGGTTATGGGTCTCTGTTTAACGAGAGTTTGGGATTTGTGACTTTAGCATTGCTGGGTGTACTCTCCTCGCAACACTGGTCGCTGGCGATTGCCACACGAAACCGCACCACAGGGTGACTTTCTCTGTCTCACTATAACGAAACGTGAACAGAACAGTCAGCACCAGTCAGATTGATTAAAATGAAAGCAAAGCAGTTACTGACTTTTGATCTGAACTGCATAAAGTCCGTAACAAACCTAAGAAGGGAAACTTTTGCTGAATCACTGGGTGTTGTATAGCAAGAGCATGACTTGGCCAAATCCAGCAGGCACCAGTATTCATTTCAAGAGCAGAGCCATCTGGAGGGCTGACTGAGACATCGGCTGCACATCGCTTTGAAAGACTGAACAGGCTGGGGCTCTTTTCTGGAGAAAAGAGAAGGCTGAGGGGTGACCTGATCGAGGTCTTTATGATTATGAAAGGGTTTGATAGGGTAGACGTAGAGAAGATGTCTCCACTTGTGGGGGGAGGCCAGAACTAGAGGTCATAAATATAAGATAGTCGCTAATAAATCCAATAGGGAATTCAGGAGAAACTTCTTTACCCAGAGAGCGGTGAGAATGTGGAACTCACAAGGAGTAGTCAAGGTGAATAGTGTAGATGCATTTAAGGGGAAGCTGGATAAACACATGAGGGAGAGAGGAATAGAAGGATATGCTGATAGGGTGAGATGAAGTAGGGAGGGAGGAGGCTCGTGTGGAGCATAAACACCGGGATAGACCAGTTGGGCCAAATGGCCTGTTTCTGTGCTGAAGACTCTACGTAATATGTAATCTATTTCAATAGCATAAGTCAACTGTTGGGGGGGGGTTTTGCAGCAGTGAGTGAGCCATCGGTACTATTATTGTAACTAAAGAGTTTATTTAAAATATAGCCCAACTGCTGCACAGGAGGGAGACGTTCCCGCCTCGGAGTCAGAAGGTGAAGAGTTCGAACCCCACTCCAGGCGGTCCTGGGGGAGCGGAGTCCGGGGGCCCCAGGGGAGCGGAGTCCGGAGCTTCGGCTCTGAATTCTGGGTTGACGTCCAGCGGGATTCTCGCGGGTATTGTGAACAGGAACAATACTTAATTCTGCCCGAGGTGTTCGGTCACAAAGGAGTTTACGCTCGGTTTGTCTCTCCACAGGTCTGGCAGTGTGGGGGCAGCGTTGAGGTCCTCCCATGTTCCAGGCTCGCTCACATTGAGAGGGCTCACAAACCTTACACTGAGGACCTCACCGCCCACGTCCGCAGGAACGCACTGAGGGTCGCGGAGGTCTGGATGGACGAGTTTAAAAGTCACGTCTACATGGCCTGGAACATTCCAAGCGAGGTGGGTTAATGACGTACCTTTGACTAGAAGGTGTTATCTTGTTTTTGTAATCAACTCCTTTTGGGACTTTCAAGTTATTTATTTAGTTTTTAACAGAGGAACAGGAGGAGGCCATTCAGCCCCTCGTGCCTGCTCCGCCATTTGATAAGATCATGGCTGATCTGTGATCTAACTCCATATACCTGCCTTTGGCCCATATCCCTTAATACCTTTGGTTGCCAAAAAGCTGTCTATCTCAGATTTAAATTTAGCAATTGAGCTAGTATCAATTGCCGTTTGCGGAAGAGAGTTCCAAACTTCTACCACCCTTTGTGTGTAGAAATGTTTTCTAATCTCGCTCCTGAAAGGTCTGGCTCTAATTTTTAGACTGTGCCCCCTACTCCTAGAATCCCCAACCAGCGGAAATAGTTTCTCTCTATCCACCCTATCCGTTCCCCTTAATATCTTATAAACTTCGATCAGATCACCCCTTAACCTTCGAAACTCCAGAGAATACAACCCCAATTTGTGTAATCTCTCCTCGTAACTTAACCCTTGAAGTCCGGGTATCATTCTAGTAAACCTACGCTGCACTCCCTCCAAGGCCAATATGTCCTTCCGAAGGTGCGGTGCCCAGAACTGCTCACAGTACTCCAGGTGCGGTCTAACCAGGGTTTTGTATAGCTGCAGCATAACTTCTGCCCCCTTGTACTCTAGTCCTCTGGATATAAAGGCCAGCATTCCATTAGCCTTACTGATTATTTTCTGCACCTGTTCATGACACTTCAATGATCGATGTACCTGAACCCCTAAGTCCCTTTGGACATCCACTGTTTTTTAACTTTTTACCATTTAGAAAGTACCCTGTTCTATCCTTTTTTGATCCAAAGTGGATGACCTCACATTTGTCTACATTTAAAAACTACCAACTATTACATTATAAGTGTGAAGTGGTGCATTTTGGGAAAAAAAGAACGAGGAGAAGCAATACAAACTAAATGGTACAATCTTAAAGGGGGTGCAGGAACAGAGAGAACTGGGGAGTGGGACTAATGGGATAGCTCTTTCAAAGAGCTGGCACAGGCACAATGGGCTGAATGGCCTCCTGTAATATCTCCAACTGAGAATGGGCAAGTGACCTGCTTGCAAAGCTTTGCCGATACCGATAATGCCCTCAGGCTGAATTTTTATCTTCGACTTTCTGTGTGGAGTTAGCTCCCCTCTACCCAGTGCTTCCTCGGGATAACACGGGAGATGTCGAGAACTCGTGTTGTGAGGAGAAGGGAGGGAGACGGCCTCCCCATGGAACAGCTTGCTGGAGCTCTGACCGCCCAATGCTTGCTTTTCCAGCACCAGATTCCATTTCCCGTCTCCCAGCCCAATGAAGCCCGGGAGAAAAGTGTAACTGATTCAAAATCACCTGTTCCGCACAATCGCCCAAAGTCAAAATTACCCCCAATGAGCGAGGAAGTGAATCTCAAAGGGAAAAAATGGGCGTCCTAGTGCAAGAAAATCAAAAAGTTAGTATGCAGGTGCAGCAGGTGATCAAGAAGGCCAACGGAATGTTGGCTTTTATTGCTAGGGGGATAGAATATAAAAACAGGGAGGTATTGCTGCAGTTATATAAGGTATTGGTGAGACCGCACCTGGAATACTGCATACAGTTTTGGTCTCCGTACTTAAGAAAAGACATACTTGCTCTCGAGGCAGTACAAAGAAGGTTCACTCGGCTAATCCCGGGGATGAGGGGGTGGACATATGAGGAGAGGTTGAGTAGATTGGGACTCTACTCATTGGAGTTCAGAAGAATGAGAGGCGATCTTATTGAAACATATAAGATTGTGAAGGGGCTTGATCGGGTGGATGCGGTAAGGATGTTCCCAAGGATGGGTGAAACTAGAACTAGGGGGCATAATCTTAGAATAAGGGGCTGCTCTTTCAAAACTGAGATGAGGAGAAACTTCTTCACTCAGAGGGTGGTAGGTCTGTGGAATTTGCTGCCCCAGGAAGCTGTGGAAGCTACATCATTAAATAAATTTAAAACAGAAATAGACAGTTTCCTAGAAGTAAAGGGAATTAGGGGTTACGGGGAGCGGGCAGGAAATTGGACATGAATTTAGATTTGAGGTTAGGATCAGATCAGCCATGATCTTATTGAATGGTGGAGCAGGCTCGAGGGGCCGATTGGCCTACTCCTGCTCCTAATTCTTATGTTCTTATGTTCTTAACTTGCATTTCTGTCCCACCTTTCATGCCCTCAGGATGTACCAAAGTGCTTTACATATAAACATACAAAACAGGAGCAAGAGTAGGCCATTCGGCCCTTCAGGCCCCCTCCGCCATTCAAAATGATCATGGCTGATCGTCTAACTCAGTACCCTGTTCCCGCTTTTTCCCCATATCCCTTGATCCCTTTAGCATTAAGAAATATATCTATCTCCTTCTTGAATACATCTAATGACTTGGCCTCCACTGCCTTCTGTGGTAGAGAATTCCACAGGTTCACCACCCTCTGAGTGAAGACATTTTACAGCCAACGAGGTGCTTTTGAAGTGTAGTCACGTGGCCGCCAATTTTTGCACAGCAAGATCCCACAAACAGCAAATGGAAATCTCTATTTTTAGCGTTGTTGGTTGAGGGATATAAACATTGGCCAGGACACCAGGGAGAACTCCCCTAACCTTTTTCAAAATAGCAGCATGGGATCTTTTAGATCCACCTGAGAGGGATAGGGCCTCGCTTTAACGTCTCAACAGCTCCGACAGTGCAGCACTTCCTCAGTACTGCACTGGGAGCGTCAGGCCTGGATTATGTGCTCAAGTCTCTGGAGTGGGACTCGAACCTACAAATTTTCTGGCTCGGAGGCGAGAGTGCTGCCCACTGAGCCTTGGCTGACACCTCCCAAACAATTTATTAGGTGATCGGCTCAGGCAAGTTTATTATCAACTCGACTTGACGTTTCGACAAGACTTCAAAGGGGTTAATTTTCACGGGGGATTTCCCGAGTGACCTGGGCAACTTTGGCAGAAGAACCGAGGAAACTTCTGCGGAAGAATCCCCGCGGCAAAGTTTGTTATTATATCCGTTCATGGGATGTGGGCGTCTCTGGCGAGGCCGGCATTTATTGCCCGTCCCTGATTGCCCCTTGAGAAGGTGGTGGTGAGCCGCCTTCTTGAACCGCTGCAGTCCGTGTGGTGAAGGTTCTCCCACAGCGCTGTTAGGAAGGGAGTTCCAGGATTTTGACCCAGTGATGAGATTAGTCACCAGTTCCTTTAATTTACGACGTTACAGTTCTTGGAGTTAATAAAGGGGTGCGGCTCGGGAGGCTGGTGAGAGGAGCATTGCAGTGATCCATCCTGGACGCGATGAAGGTGCAGATGATCGACTGTCTCTTGTTTTTAGCGGGTACGGCAGGCTTGTAGTTCTGCTGCTGGATCAGCAACCCAAGCGGTCCTGAGTTCAAATCCCACCATGGCAAGCTGTGAAATTAAATTCAATAAAAATCGGGTAATTCGCGGGGCAGGCACCAGAGAAAACGACCATGAAATCTGATGGATTGTCGTCGAAACCCAACTGGTTCACTGATGTCCTTAAGGGAAGGAAACCTGCCGTCCTTACCTGGTCTGGGCCTACATGTGAACATAAGAAATAGGAGCAGGAGTAGGCCAATCGGCCCCTCGAGCCTGCTCCGCCATTCAATAAGATCGTGGCTGATCTGATCCTAACCTCAAATCTGAATTCATGTCCAATTTCCTGCCCGCTCCCCGTAACCCCTAATTCCCTTTACTTCCAGGAAACTGTCTATTTCTGTTTTAAATTTATTTAATGATGTAGCTTCCACAGCTTCCTGGGGCAGCAAATTCCACAGACCTACTACCCTCTGAGTGAAGAAGTTTCTCCTCATCTCAGTTTTGAAAGAGCAGCCCCTTATTCTAAGATTATGCCCCCTCGTTCTAGTTTCACCCATCCTTGGGAACATCCTTACCGCATCCACCCGATCAAGCCCCTTCACAATCTTATATGTTTCAATAAGATCGCCTCTCATTCTTCTGAACTCCAATGAGTAGAGTCCCAATCTACTCAACCTCTCCTCATATGTCCACCCCCTCATCCCCGGGATTAACCGAGTGAACCTTCTTTGTACTGCCTCGAGAGCAAGTATGTCTTTTCTTAAGTATGGAGACCAAAACTGTATGCAGTATTCCAGGTGCGGTCTCACCAATACCTTATATAACTGCAGCAATACCTCCCTGTTTTTATATTCTACCCCCCGAGCAATAAAAGCCAACATTCCTAGCAATGTCCTGCTCTCTCGACTCCATTCTCATTCCCACTAAACTGCTCACCACTTCCCTTCCTGGGCCTCCTTTACAGAAACTTCCCAGCATTCAGTCCCACTGCAACAATTTTGTGTAGGGCAGCTTTCTCAAGTTAAACTCCATCTCAGGCTGCTTACTGGACATTTCCCCAAAGGCATGCTTTCGGCAATGGACGAGGCACTGATCCTACAGAGTGGGACCTAGACGGCTGGAGGAACGGCCGCAAATGGAGGGACAAAAGGAGGGATGATGCACAAGAGGCCGGAGCGGAAATATAAAATTGAGGACAAAATGTACTTGTTGGGGGGGAGGTGGGATTTTAACTGCGAGCGGGTTAAGTTACGAGGAGAGATTACACAAATTGGGGTTTCGAAGGTTAAGGGGTGATCTGATCGAAGTTTATGAGATATTAAGGGGAACGGATAGGGTGGATAGAGAGAAACTATTTCCGCTGGTTGGGGATTCTAGGAGTAGGGGGCACAGTCTAAAAATTAGAGCCAGACCTTTCAGGAGCGAAATTAGAAAACATTTCTACACACAAAGGGTGGTAGAAGTTTGGAACTCTCTTCCGCAAACGGCAATTGATACTAGCTCAATTGCTAAATTTAAATCTGAGATAGATAGCTTTTTGGCAACCAAAGGTATTAAGGGATATGGGCCAAAGGCGGGTATATGGAGTTAGATCACAGATCAGCCATGATCTTATCAAATGGTGGAGCAGGCACGAGGGGCTGAATGGCCTACTCCTGTTCCTATGTTTCTGGCTGTTTTCAGTTAGATTCCAGTCCCCCCACCCCCCCAGCAGCAGAATGAGGCGTTCTCACTGTTAGAGTGAAGGAGACAGCCAGTAAGACAGGATCTACACGGGAGTGTGCCATTGAGTCAGAGGGTGGTGAACCTGTGGAATTCTCTACCACAGAAAGCAGTGGAGGCCAAGTCATTAGATGTATTCAAGAAGGAGATAGATATATTTCTTAATGCTAAAGGGATCAAGGGATACGGGGAATAAGCGGGAACAGGGTACTGAGTTAGACGACCAGCCATGATCATTTTGAATGGCGGAGCAGGGCCCGAAGGGCCGAATGGCCTACTCTTGCTGTGGTTTGGCAACAGCAAAACATACGGTAGCTAAATCGGTAAGCGAAAGACCAAGTGTGGTTTGCAGTTGAAGCGGAGGTGGAGGGCAAGAGATAACTGGACCAGGGCACCGCAGGCATAATTCAGCCACCATCAGGCCATAGCCCCTGAAACCCACGTCGTTCTCTAGTTTCCTTCCTATCATGCCCTCTCCAAGCTCATTTGTCTATGAGACTCATGTCATAAGAACGTAAGAAATTGGAGCAGGAGGAGGCCAATCGGCCCCTCGAGCCTGCTCCGCCATTCAATAAGATCACGGCTGATCTGATCCTAACCTCAAATCTAAATTCATGTCCAATTTCCTGCCTGCTCCCCGTAACCCCTAATTCCCTTTACAAACCCCTAATCAGACATTCTGTCCCGATTTGTTATATTTCCATCATCGATTTACAATGGCCAGTTGGGTGGCGTGGCACTGAGAGCCACTTTAGATTCTGGGATTGATGATGTTATTCTGCTGTCAGTTTGGGGGCCATGGTGAGGTCGATTCCATTGGACTCAGCCCCTTAGAGCAGGTGAGGAAAAAATAAAGAAATAGCCTCCAGATTCCTACCTGGTGTTTCTCTACGGGAATGTGTAATTGTGGCCATGTTGGATAAGGGTAGGATTGGTGCTGCTAATAAACTCAGGGTCATAAATATAAGATAGTCGCTAGTAAATCCAATCGGGAATTCAGGAGAAACTTCTTTACCCAGGGAGTGGTGAGCATGTGGAACTCGCTCCCACAAGGAGCAGTTGAGGCGAATAGCGTAGATGGATTTAAGGGGAAGCTGGATAAACACATGAGGGAGAAAGGAATAGAAGGATATGCTGATCGGGTGAGATGAAGTCGGGAGGGAGGAGGCTCGTGTGGAGCATAAACACCGGCATGGACCAGTTGGGCCGAATGGCCTGTTTCTGTGCTGTCGTTTCAATGTAACTCGATTCAATAGAAACATAGAAAATAGGAGCAGGAGTAGGCCATTTGGCCCTTCGAGCCTGCTCCGCCATTCAATATGATCATGGCCGATCCTCCATCTCAATACCATATTCCCGCTCTCTCCCCATACCCCTTGATGCCTTTTGTGTCTAGAAATCTATCCAGCTCCTTCTTAAATATATTCGGTAATGAAGCACTCCATGGTTGATAACAACGTAGTTTAAAGCTCCCATGAAGCGTCTTGGGGATGTTCTTGCTGCATTAATGGCCGCACATAAATGCAAGTTGGTGCTGTCATTATTGACCAGCAAAACAACCCCTCACAGTCCAGGTCTGTGTAGACTGTCCACACATTGATTCATTGTCGGGATTGGTTACCCCTTTTACTCTGGACCCGATTGGGATTGTGGGATCAGCGGGTTTTGTCCGGGCGTCACTGTTTCCGCGCCTGGATTCACGAGCACTGTGTCCGTTTTTTTCCCTTCAGAATTCAGGGATTGACATCGGAGACATTTTGGACAGAAAGGCTCTGAGACGAAAGTTGCAATGCAAGAGCTTTAAATGGTACCTGCACAACGTGTATCCTGAGATGAGAATGTATACGGACACTGTGGCCTACGGAATGGTAAGGACAACCTGGAGAGTTTCCCTTCATCACTTTTTTTTTTGTGTTTTATTTCAAATTGAGAAACCTGGACGTCAGGCTTGGCTCAGTGGTAGCGCGCTCACCTCCGAGTCAGACGAGGTGGATGTAAAGGATCCCACGGCATTATTTGAAGAAGGGGCAGGGGGGTTGTCCCCGGTGTCTTGGCCGACATCCATCGCTCAGCTTATTGGGGGAGTTACTGAACTCATTGCTCTTTGTGGGATCTTGGCTGCCGCCTTTCTCCGCATTACAACAGAGATTCCATTCAAAAGTGCCTCAGTCGGCCGTGAAGCGTTTTGGGACACCGTGAAAGGCGCTATATAAATGCAACTTTGTTCTTTCATTTATTGAGGCCCAAGAGAAGACAAAATAAGATGTGTAGTGGGTTTGTTGCCAAACATCTGGTTTTTAAAGGTTGACTGTTGGGGGAGAGGTGGGGGTTTGGCGGGGGGGAGAGATTGAGGGAGGTGAGGAGTTCCACAGTCCTGGGAAGGGATGAGTTTGAGTCGGAGACGAGGCGAGGACGGAGGGAAGGGGGGGAATGGGTGTGGGACACGGGGGGGGGGGGGGGGGGGGGGATTTGGGGCTTAGAAGGAACAGGAGAGAACAGGGGGATAGAATATAAAAACAGGGAGGTATTGCTGCAGTTATATAAGGTATTGGTGAGACCGCACCTGGAATACTGCATACAGTTTTGGTCTCCATACTTAAGAAAAGACATACTTGCTCTCGAGGCAGTACAAAGAAGGTTCACTCGGTTAATCCCGGGGATGAGGGGGCGGACATATGAGGAGAGGTTGAGTAGATTGGGACTCTACTCATTGGAGTTCAGAAGAATGAGAGGCGATCTTATTGAAACATATAAGATTGTGAAGGGGCTTGATCGGGTGGATGCGGTAAGGATGTTCCCAAGGATGGGTGAAACTAGAACTAGGGGGCATAATCTTAGAATAAGGGGCTGCTCTTTCAAAACTGAGATGAGGAGAAACTTCTTCACTCAGAGGGTAGTAGGTCTGTGGAATTTGCTGCCCCAGGAAGCTGTGGAAGCTACATCATTAAATAAATTTAAAACAGAAATAGACAGTTTCCTCGAAGTAAAGGGAATTAGGGGTTACGGGGAGCGGGCAGGAAATTGGACATGAATTCAGATTTGAGGTTAGGATCAGATCAGCCATGATCTTATTGAATGACCGAGCAGGCTCGAGGGGCCGATTGGCCTACTCCTGCTCCTATTTCTTATGTTCTTATGTTTTTAGCTTTCGCATGTTAAGCACGACTCAGCTTTAAAGTAGTCACCACCGAACTTTTGCACTGGGACTGACCTGACAACAGTGGCCAGTTTCAGTATGAAGTAATCACCTGCTTGAATGAGGGAACTTTAATTAAAGACATGCCACAGCGGACTGGCTCCTAAGTTTCAAGGCACTGATCATGGGGGCACGGACGACAGTTAGCCCTGCAAAAAGGACAAGGTCCAGGTCACTCGTATCTTTTTAATTGGGGTTTCCGTAGCATGGGGGGAATTAACTGGTGCAGAATCAAAGGCAGACTATTAATTAACGGTTTCACTCCGTGGAATAGCAATTATTGATCAGATAACGAAGTACGGGAGCGATATTGATCTCGTTAGCCCAACCGAAAAAGAACTTGATAAGCAAGGAAACTAGCTCATTAACTGAAGTTATCAGCAAGGAACACATTCAATTATATCCTCCTGATATGGGGTTGTATTTTAACTTTTTGTACAATCACTTTAAGCAGAAACATGTGAATTGCTATAGTCAGGGCGAGAGAAAAAAGAACATAAGAGATAGGAGCTGGAGTAGGCCAATCGGCCCCTCGGGCCTGCTCCGCCATTCAATAAGATCATGGCTGATCTGATCCTAACCTCAAATCTAAATTCATGTCCAATTTCCTGCCCGCTCCCCGTAACCCCGAATTCCCTTCACTTCTATAAAAAGTGGCGGTTTGTCGAGATAGAATTTGAAAAGGTTTAATCAACCTACATACAGAGCTCAGAACAGTAACAGGCTTGAGTTCCAGACCCATTGGGTGTGGTTGTACTATCTTAGGAACATAGGAACAGGAGTAAGGCCATTCAGCCCCTCGTGCCTGCTCCGCCATTTGATAAGATCATGGCTGATCTGTGATCTAACTCCATATACCTGCCTTTGGCCCATATCCCTTAATACCTTTGGTTGCCAAAAAGCTATCCATCTCAGATTTAAATTTAGCAATTGAGCTCGTATCAACTGCCGTTTGCGGAAGAGAGTTCCAAACTTCTACCACCCTTTGTGTGTAGAAATGTTTTCTAATCTCACTCCTGAAAGGTCTGGCTCTAATTTTTAGACTGTGCCCCCTACTCCTAGAATCCCCAACCAGCGGAAATAGTTTCTCTCTATCCACCCTATCCGTTCCCCTTAATATCTTATAAACTTCGATCAGATCACCCCTTAACCTTCGAAACTCCAGAGAATACAACCCCAATTTGTGTAATCTCTCCTCGTAACTTAACCCTTGAAGTCCGGGTATCATTCTAGTAAACCTACGCTGCACTCCCTCCAAGGCCAATATGTCCTTCCGAAGGTGCGGTGCCCAGAACTGCTCACAGTACTCCAGGTGCGGTCTAACCAGGGTTTTGTATAGCTGCAGCATAACTTCTGCCCCCTTGTACTCCAGTCCTCGAGATATAAAGGCCAGCATTCCATTAGCCTTATTCATTATTTTCTGCACCTGTTCATGACACTTCAATGATCGATGTACCTGAACCCCTCAGTCCCTTTGGACATCCACTGTTTTTAACTTTTTACCATTTAGAAAGTACCCTGTTCTATCCTTTTTTGATCCAAAGTGGATGACCTCACATTTGTCTACATTGAATTCCATTTGCCACAGTGTATGTTTAAGTACGATTGTATGTAACGTATGCTAATACATCTATGGACGCTCGACCTCAAGGTTTCAAGAACGTTATTGATTTTGAGGACGTCTTTATCATAAATAAAACCAATCCTCTGACAAGGTCCATGGAATGTATGAAACGTCACCAGGTTTAAATGCTTTTCGACCCAATGGACTTGGTCATTCTCTCACCTCACCAGAGAGCCCAGCGTTGCGATCGCAAGTAAATCAATTCGAACATTCCCATCGTCTTTTACAACCATTCCCTGTGTTTTTAATTGGCCAGTCTAAATTTTTTACTTGGTGTTTTTCTGTTCCTAATGCAAAACCCTTGCTGAAAACATGTCCCAAGTCAGGATTCAGTTTGATATTATCCTGGGTGCTGAACCACCCTAAAAATAATTCAGGACAAAATTGGATGAAAATAAATCCAAGCAATTTTATTATGGCAAAGATTTTTTTTTTCCTTTTTATGGGAGGCACATGAAATTTTTTTTTTAAAAATCTGTGAACCTGTCGTTTAATGAAGAGATTGAGACTTGGTTTTGGAAGTGTTTGATGTTCGGAGGTTATAAGCTCATGAATACTGCAGCAACAGAGTTGTGCTCGGATCTGAATTCTGTGATGTGGACCTTGTTCGAGGATGGGTTCTATTTATGGTTGGATGTTCTAGCTGTCGACTCCACGCTGCTCTGCTTCCAACTTTTGCTGAGGCTTATCACACGCTGTGATGAACTTGTTGGTTGCTAAGCGACAGGTTTAAGAAGCCCAGGGCAAGGCCCGAAGCCCACAGCTCAGGATGCCAGGATTGTGAACGAAGAATCTCAGGGCTGGGGGGGGAGGCGGGGGCAGAGGGATTCTGGAGCACAAAGAGGGGGGAATGCTATGCTACAGTTATATAAAGCTCTGGTTAGACCCCCATGGGGCAAAGGACTGTACAGGGGTGAGGGGGGGCGGGTGGGCACAGTGCAGTGTAGAAATGCAGTAGTCATAGGAGAATCGATAGTCAGGGGGACACACAGGCGTTTCTGTCATAAGTCCTGCATGGTGTGTTGCCTCCCTGGTGCCAGGGTAAAGGACATTATGGAGAGGGTGCAGAACTTTCTGAGGGGGGTGCGGAGGGGAACAGCCAGAAGTCACGGTCCATGTGGGTCCCAACCACACAGGAAAGGGTCGAGGTCTTGCGGTCAGTGTTTCAGGAGCTAGGGAGGAAGTTCAAAAGCAGGACCTCCAAAGGTCGTAACCTCTGGATTACTCCCAGTGCCACGAGCCAGTGAGTACAGAAATAGGAAGATAAGGCAGGTTAATGAGTGGCTAGAGACACGGTGCAAGAGGGAGGGCTTCAGATCGTCGGGGCGTTGGGACCAGTTCTGGGGCAGGAGGGACCTGTTCAACACGGACGGGTTGCACCTCAACAGAGCTGGGACCAACGTCCTCGCGGGGAGGTTCACTAGTGCTGTGGGAGAGGGTTTAAACTAATTTAGCAGAGGGGTGGGCACCGGGATGTAACGTTAGAGAGAAGAAACAAGGTGCACAAAGGATTGGGAGCGATTTCGTCACACAAGGGAGGGGTGGAAATCTGGAACTCTCTCCCCCAGAAAGCTGTTGAGGCTGGGGGTCAATTGAAAATTTCAAAACTAACTTGGATAAGTTTTTGTTGGGTAAGGGTATTAATTGTCACAGAACCAAGGCGGGTAAATGGAGTTGAGATACAGATCAGCCATGATCTAATTGAATGGCGGAACAGGCTCGAGGGGCTGAATGGGATTGACGACATAGTAAATTAAGTACAAAAACACTGCAGATGCTGGAAATTTGAAACAAAAACAGAAACATAGAAAATAGGAGCAAGAGTAGGCCATTCGGCCCTTCGGGCCTGCTCCGCCATTCAAAATGATCATGGCTGATCGTCTAACTCAGTACCCTGTTCCCTCTTTTTCCCCCATATCACTTGATCCCTTTAGCATTAAGAAATATATCTATCTCCTTCTTGAATACATCTAATGACTTGGCCTCCACTGCCTTCTGTGGTAGAGAATTCCACAGGTTCACCACCCTCCGAGTGAAGAAATTTCTCCTCATCTCGGTTCTAAATGGCACGCCCCGTATCCTGAGACTGTGACCCCTGGTTCTGGACTCCCCAGCCATCGGGAACATCCTCCCTGCATCTAGTCTGTCTAGTCCTGTTAGAATTTTATATGTTTCGATGAGATCACCTCTCATTCTTCTAAACTCTAGTGAATATAGGCCTAGTCGACCCAATCTCTCCTCATACGTCAGTCCTGCCATCCCAGGAATCAGTCTGGTAAACCTTCGTTGCACTCCCTCCATGGCAAGGACATCCTTCCTCAGATAAGGAGACCAAAACTGCACACAATACTCCAGATGTGGTCTCACCAAGGCCCTGTATAACTGCAGTAAGACATCCCTGCTCCGGTACTCAAATCCTCTTGCAATGAACACCAACATACCATTCGCCTTCCTAACTGCTTGCTGCACCTGAATGCTCGCTTTCAGCGACTGGTGTACAAGGACAGCCAGGTCTCGTTGCTGGAAATGCTGGAAACACTCAGGCAGCGTCTGTGGGGAGAGAGGAGGAATTAACGTTTCGGGTGAGGGCTCTTCATCAAAACTGGAAGATATTACAGATTAACTGCATTTAGAAAGGAACTGAACAAGGAGAAGGGAAACACACACATTCACACATACATACACGCACACGCATACGCACACGCACACAGAGCACGGTGTTTTGATGGAGCATCAACCTGCTCCCTTCCCCGTGTTCAGAAGTACCAGCGCACTCATCCAACATCTCCAGCACTGCCTGCTGGCGAGAACCAGGTACGGTAGCATAGTGGTTATGTAACTGGACTAGTAATTCAGAGGCCTCGACTAATAATCTGGAGTTATGAGTTCAAATCCCGCCACGGCAGCTGGGGGGGGAATTTAAATTTAATTAAATAATCTGGGGGAGGAAAAAAAAACTACTATCAGTAATGGTGGTCATGAAACTACCAGATTGTCGTAAAAACCCAACTGGTTCACTAATGCCCTTTAGGGAAGGAAACCTGCCGTCCTTACCCGGTCTGGGCCTATATGTGACTCCAGACCCACAGCAATGTGGTTGATTCTTAATCGCCCTCTGAAATGGCCAAGCAAGCCACTCAGTTAAGAAGGTGGCTCAGCACCACCTTCTCGAGGGCAATTAGCGATGGGCAATAAATGCCAGCGATGCCCACATCCCACGAACGAATAATAAAAATAGGAGTCATCGGTAAGGTCCGAAGTTACGCCAGAGAGCTCCAAAGTACCCAGCGGAAAGATGAGGTGCTGTTCCTCGAGCTTGCGTTCTGAGCTCCATTGGAACAGCGTAGAAGGCCAAAGACCTCGAGGTCAGAGAGGAAATGGGACGGAGAATTGATAGTGGCAAGCAACAGGGAGCTTAGGGTCATCTGCCAATCATGTATTCCCGTTTTGACAAAGGCTCTATATCCGAAATGTTCATTCCTCAGTTCTCTCCTGAGCATTTCCAATCATTTTCTGCTTACGTCTCAGGTAAATTAAATACCTTGTGATCAGATACTAGAACTGAGAGGTTACACCTATCAGGAAAGGCTGAACAGGCTGGGGCTCTTTTCTTTCGAAATGGGAAGGCTGAGGGGTGACCTGATAGAGGTCGAAAATGATGGAAGGGTTTGATGGGGGAGACGTAGAGAAGGTGTTTCCACTTGTGGGGAAGTCCAAAACGAGGGGTCATAAATATAAGATAGTCACTGATAAATCCAATAGGGAATTCAGGAGAAACTTCTTTACCCAGAGAGTGGTGAGAATGTGGAACTCGCTCCCACAAGGAGTAGTCGAGGTGAATAGTGTAGATGCATTTAAGGGGAAGCTGGATAAACACATGAGGAAGAAAGGAATAGAAGGATATGCCGAGAGGGTGAGATGAAGTAGAGAGGGAGGAGGCTCGTGTGGAGCATAAACACCGGGATAGACCAGTTGGGCCGAATGGCCTGTTTCTGTGCTGTACTTTCCATTATAGATGGAGTTCAAAAGCCTGGAGATTGTTAAAACACTACCGTACGGAGAGAGAGAAGTTGTTTCAAGGTTTTGAGATCCTGGGAAAAGAGGAGTTTGAGATGGGAGATGAGTCTCGAGTCCCACGGAATGAGGATGCAGGCCGAGAGTTTCGGATGGTGCAATTGGTTGTCTGGAATCGACAAATCCCCAGCGACACCCTCTAATTCGTGCGTATTTATCTTTCCGTGTATTTCAGCTCAAAAATTTCCTGAAAAGCGATTTGTGCCTTGATCAGGGGCCTGACACGGATAACATTCCCATTATGTACATTTGCCACGGAATGACGTCACAGGTACGTGCGACAAACACATTGATTCCCGGGCGCTAGTGCTCCCGTGTGGGCGGGCTGCGTGTCAGATCGTAGTACAAAGAAACGAGCAATGATGGAAAGGAAAAGACACTCTGGTCCATCAAGCCTGCCCCACACAATTGTGATACCTTTGAGTTGTCCACCTCGCCCGAAACCATGTTATCTCCTGGGACAGGAATGGTTCCAGGGATGAGGGACTTCAGTTATTGTGGAGAGACTGGAGAAGCTGGGATTGTTCTCCTCAGAGCAGAGAAGGTTAAGGGGAGATTTGATAGAGGTGTTCAAAATCATGTCTCAAATCGGTTTTGATAGAGTAAATGAGGAGAAACTGCTTCCAGTGGCAGAAAGGGTTGGTAGCCAGAGATCACAGGTTTAAGGCGATCGGCAAAAGAACCAGAGGGGAGATGAGGAAACACTTTTTTTTTACGCAGCGAGTTGTTCTGATCTGGAATGCGCTGCCTGAAAGGGCGGTGGAAGCAGATTCAATAATAACTTTCAAAAGTGAATTGGATAAATACTTGAAGGGAAAAAATTTCCAGGACTGTGGGGAAAGAGCAGGGGAGTGGGACTGATTGGATAGCTCTTTCAAAGAGCCGGCACAGGCACGATGGGCCGAACGGCCTCCTTCTGTGCTGTACACAAGATGGGAAAACTAGGTTGCTGCTCTACATAGAAGCATAGAAAATAGGAGCAAGAGTAGGCCATTCGGCCCTTCGGGCCTGCTCCGCCGTTCAAAATGATCATGGCTGATCGTCTAACTCAGTACCCTGTTCCCGCTTTTTCCCCATATCCCTTGATCCCTTTAGCATTAAGAAATATATCTATCTCCTTCTTGAATACATCTAATGACTTGGCCTCCACTGCCTTCTGTGGTAGAGAATTCCACAGGTTCACCACCCTCTGAGTGAAGAAATTTCTCCTCATCTCGGTTCTAAATGGCACGCCCCGTATCCTGAGAGTGTGACCCCTGGTTCTGGACTCCCCAGCCATCGGGAACATCCTCCCTGCATCGAGTCTGTCCAGTCCTGTTAGAATTTTATATGTTTCGATGAGATCACCCCTCATTCTTCTAAACTCGAGTGAATATAGGCCTAGTCGACCCAATCTCTCCTCATACGTCACACCCTTCCCAAGGCAAGCTGGCAAATTGAATCCAATAAATCTGGGAATGTGTGGGATGGTACCAGGGGAAAAATGACTATGTCAGCGGCCGGATTACATAGCAACAGGAGGAGGCCATTCAGCCCCTCGAGCCTGTTCCGCCATTTGATGAGATCATGGTGGACCTGTGACCTAACTCCATATACCTGCCTTAGTCCCATATCCCTTAATACCTTTGGTTGCCAAGAAGCTATCTATCTCAGATTTAAATTTAGCAATTGAGCTAGTATCAATTGCCGTTTGCGGAAGAGAGTTCCAAACTTCTACCACCCTTTGTGTGTAGAAATGTTTTCTAATCTCGCTCCTGAAAGTCCTGGCTCTAATTTTTAGACTGTGCCCCCTACTCCTAGAATCCCCAACCAGCGGAAATAGTTTCTCTCTCTCCACCCTATCCGTTCCCCTTAATATCTCGAAAACTTTGATCAAATCACCCCTTAATCTTCTAAATTCTTAGGAATACAACCCCAATTTGTGTAAAAAAACCAACTGTTTTGCTAACCTGTCACTCCTACCTGACCTAGCCGACGTGCGGCTCCAGTCTTACACGATGTAGTTCGTTCTTAATGTCCCTCTGGAGAACTAGGGATGGGCGATAAATGAGGCCCTGCCTGTTTCACCCACATCCCGAGAACAAATTTTTATGTCGTTCGAATCGGTCGTGGAATGAGAGAGTTCTGGATAACTTTCCTCTCTTCCAGTATCTCTGGATCCCCAAGCCCGCACAGAAATTACACAAGCATTGTAACTACGCAGTAATTAGTGCATCTATACTGCTCCCTCATTTTGGGATCTCAGTGCTTATCTGCTGCGAGGCAGGTCCTATACCAGATGGGCCAACAAATATTTTTAAGTTGCAACTTGTAGCTTAGTTTGTGTTTGTCGTAGCTTCTCCAACGTTTATGGCGGTGGCGGGGAGTTGGGGCTCTTCTGCCCCGTATCCTAACTCTCGCCAAGTCCCGTTCACCCATCACCCCCCTGTGCTCGCTGACTTACATTGGCTCCCGGTCCGGGAACGCCTCGATTTAAAAATTATCATCTTTATTTTCAAATCCCTCCATGGCCCTCGCCGCCCCCCTCCCTATTTCTGTAACCTCCTCCTACAACCCTCCGCGATCTCTGCGCTCCTCCGATTCCGGCCTCTTGTGCATCCCCGATTTTAATCGCTCCACCATTGGCGGCCATGCCTTCAGCTGCCTAGGCCCTAAGCTCTGGAATTCCCTCCCTAAACCTCTCCACCTCTCTCTCTCTCCGCACCTAGAGTTACTGTGAGCAGTTCTGGGCACCGCACCTTCGGAAGGACATATTGGCCTTGGAGGGAGTGCAGCGTAGGTTTACTAGAATGATACCCGGACTTCAAGGGTTAAGTTACGAGGAGAGATTACACAAATTGGGGTTGTATTCTCTGGAGTTTAGAAGATTAAGGGGTGATCTGATCGAAGTTTATAAGATATTAAGGGGAACGGATAGGGTGGATAGAGAGAAACTATTTCCGCTGGTTGGGGATTCTCGGAGTAGGGGGCACAGTCTAAAAATTAGAGCCAGACCTTTCAGGAGCGAGATTAGAAAACATTTCTACACACAAAGGGTGGTAGAAGTTTGGAACTCTCTTCCGCAAACGGCAATTGATACTAGCTCAATTGCTAAATTTAAATCTGAGAGAGATAGCTTTTTGGCAACCAAAGGTATTAAGGAATATGGGCCAAAGGCAGGTATATGGAGTTAGATCACAGATCAGCCATGATCTTATCAAATGGCGGAGCAGACACGAGGGGCTGAATGGCCTACTCCTGTTCCTATGTTCCTCCTTTTTGACGCTCCTTAAAACCTACCTCTTTGACCAAGCTTTTGGTCACTTGTCCTAATATCTCCAGATGTGGCTCGGTGTCAAATTTTGTTTGATGATCGCTCCTGTGGAGCGCCTTGGGACGTTTTACTACGTTAAAGGCGCTATATAAATGCAAAGTGCAGTTGTCTTTTCACACTAGCACTACGGCAGTCGGAGAGTATGGACCCTGCCTCCATGGGGGAGGGCAAAGGTCTTGGACCCTCGGTCACTCTGGATCCAGCTGTTGCACCTCTTCATCGTGCTGTGGCCAAAGTTGGGGCAACTGCCCATGTAAAGTGAACCCTCGATGGGGAAGGGGCTGTGTGTTGAGAAGTTTTCCAAGTTTATGAGGAGGAGAAGCACCATAAGTTTGCAGACTGGACTCGTCCAGAACAGCTGTCGTACCACGAAAACATCTGGGAGGTTAAATCAAAATAGAAAACGCTGGAAGCACTCAGCATCTGTGGAGAGAGAGAAACCCGAGTTAATGGCCCTGATATTCACAGGGAGGCGGAGAGTGAGCAGAGGAGAGAACATAAGAACGTAAGAAATAGGAGCAGGAGTAGGCCAATCGGCCCCTCGAGCCTGCTCCGCCATTCAATAAGATCATGGCTGATCTGATCCTAACCTCAAATCTAAATTCATGTCCAATTTCCTGCCCGCTCCCCGTAACCCCTAATTCCCTTTACTTCTAGGAAACTGTCTATTTCTGTTATAAATTTATTTAATGATGTAGCTTCCACAGCTTCCTGGGGCAGCAAATTCCACAGACCTACTACCCTCTGAGTGAAGAAGTTTCTCCTCATCTCAGTTTTGAAAGAGCAGCCCCTTATTCTAAGATTGTGCCCCCTCGTTCTAGTTTCACCCATCCTTGGGAACATCCTTACCGCATCCACCCGATCAAGCCCCTTCACAATCTTATATGTTTCAATAAGATCGCCTCTCATTCTTCTGAACTCCAATGAGTAGAGTCCCAATCTACTCAACCTCTCCTCATATGTCCACCTCCTCATCCCCGGGATTAACCGAGTGAACCTTCTTTGTACTGCCTCGAGAGCAAGTATGTCTTTTCTTAAGTACGGAGACCAAAACTGTATGCAGTATTCCAGGTGCGGTCTCACCAATACCTTATATAACTGCAGCAATACCTCTCTGTTTTTATATTCTATCCCCCGAGCAATAAAAGCCAACATTCTGTTGGCCTTCTTGATCACCTGCTGCACCTGCATACTAACTTTTTGATTTTCTTGCACTAGGACCCCCAGATCCCTTTGTACTGCAGTACTTTCCAGTTTCTCGCCATTAAGATAATAACTTGCTCTCTGATTTTTCCTGCCAGAGTGAATAACCTCACCATGGAGAGGAGGGGGAGGGGGAGGGGGGTTATAGCGGGTGGCAAACCCGGAATTGAGGGTAACCCGAAGGTCCGGCCGAATTTAACGGCAGGACCTCGTTTAAATTTTTTGTCTCCAAGTCCCGGCCGGCAGCTGGACAGATCGAGAAGATTCACTCGCTGCTGGGCAGGAGGCCCTGAGGTACCAGGCTGTAGCTGGAGAGAGAGAGAGGAGAGTGGGAGGGAGGGAGGGAGAGATCTTGGGTCTTGGAGGACATCGGGAGGGGGGAGGAGTCCAGAGAGAAGATCGGGGAGTCCGAGGAGAAGATCGGGGTTGGGGGGAGGACCGGGGAGAAGATTGGAGGGTGGGGATGGGGGGGTCTGAGGAGAAGGTTGGGGGGAGTCCGGGGAGAAGATTGGAGGGTGGGGGTGGGGGTCTGTGGAGAAGGTTGGGGGGAGTCCAGGGAGAAGATTGGAGGGTGGGGGTGGGGGTCTGTGGAGAAGGTTGGGGGGAGTCCGGGGAGAAGATTGGAGGGTGGGGGTGGGGGTCTGTGGAGAAGATTGGGGGGAGTCCAGGGAGAAGATCGGGGGTTGGGGGGGGGTCCGGGGAGATCGGGGGACGGGGGTCCGGGGTGAAGATCGGGGGATGGGGTTGACGGGGATCCGGGGAAAAGATTGGGAGTTGGGGGCGGTGGGTCTGTGGAGAAGGTTGGGGGGAGTCCGGGGAGAAGATCGGGAGTTGGGGGGGGGGTCCGGGGATATCGGGGGGGGGGCAGGGGTGCGGGGTGAAGATCGGGGGACGGGGGTCCGGGGAAAAGATGTGGGGCGGGGGCTTCGGGGAGAAGGTCGGGGGCGGGGCGGAATCCGGGGAGACGATCGCTGTCAGGGGGGGGGAAATTGTGGGGGGGGGGGGGGGGTTGCATCGGACCGGGGGGGGGGGGGGGGGTCGGCCGATCGAGGCCCACGAGCAGTGCTGGAAAGGCATCTACCTGCTGGATCCGGCCGTTCCTGCCTCCCTCCAGCTGATGGGCTTCCCGAGCCCCGGAAAACCTGTCCTGCAGCCATTAAATGTAAATCTATGGTTAAAATTTGAGGCCCGGAGCCTCATTAACATATTTAAATGAGGGACCCGCCTCTGGAGAGCAGGTTAGTCGCCCCTCCCCCCAACCCAGCCTTGTTACAGCGTTGGAGGCGGGTTTCAGATCTTGGAATCGTTAACCTCCTTCTCCCCCGTCTTCCGCCCGTACTGGAGGAGTTAAAATCCCCCCCCCACAATGTTTCAGGTCAGTGAACTTTCATCCCTGTACTCCGTACAGTTTTGGTCTCCTTACCTAAGGAAGGATATACTTGAGTTGGAGGCGGTGCAATGAAGGTTCACTAGATTGATTCCTGGGATGAGAGGGTTGTCCTATGAGGGGAGGTTGAGTAGAATGGGCCGATACTCTCTGGAGTTTAGAAGAATGAGAGGTGATCTCATTGAAACATATAAGATTCTGAGAGGGCTTGACAGGGTAGATGCTGAGAGGCTGTTTCCCCCTTGGCGGGAGAATCTAGAACTAGGGGGCATCGTCTCAGGATAAGGGGTCGGACATTCAAGACTGAGATGAGGAGGAATTTCTTCACTCTTGTGAATCTTTGGAATTCTCTACCCCAGAGGGCTGTGGACGCCGAGTCATTGGATATATTCAAGGCTGAGATGGATAGATTTTTGGACTCTAGGGGAATCAAGGGATATGGGGATCAGGCGGGAAAGTGGAGTTGAGGTAGAAGATCAGCCATGATCTGATTGAATGGCGGAGCAGGCTCGAGGGGCCGAATGGCCTACTCCTGCTCCTATTTCTTATGTTCTTAGAACTGGAAGAGGTTAGAGGTTTAACAGTTTATAAACAAGTACAGAGCCAGGGGGAAAACGGGAATGGGGGGGTTGAAGAACAAAAGGGGAAACGGGTGGAGGGCAGGAATGATCAACAACAACAACTTGCATTTATATAGCGCCTTTAATGTAGTAAAACGTCCCAAGGTGCTTCACAGGAGCGATTATCAAACAAAATTTGACACCGAGCCACATAAGGAGATATTAGGACAGGTGACCAAAAGCTTGGCCAAAGAGGGAGGTTTTGAGGAGCGTCTTAAAGGAGGAGAGAGAGGCGGAGAGGGAGGGGTTTATGGAGGGAATTCCAGAGCTTAGGGCCCAGGCAGCTGAAGGCACGGCCGCCAACGGTGGAGCGACGAAAATCGGGGGATGCGCAAGAGGCCGGAATTGGAGGAGCGCAGAGATCTCAGAGGATTGTAGGGGCTGGAGGAGGTGACACAGAGATAGGGAGAGGGGGGGCGAGGGCCATGGAGGGATTTGAAAACAAGGATGAGAATTTTAAAATCGAGGCGTTCCCGGACCGGGAGCCAATGTAGGTCAGCGAGCACAGGGGGTGATGGGTGAACTGGACTTAGTGCGAATTAAATGAGAAACAGGATGAAGGTGCAAAGACAAAAGGAGGATGTTAATGGGAGAATTCCAAGGTTGGTTAAATGTTCATTTGAAAGCTCCTGGCAAGCTGCAGCAGTACGTTGGAATATCAGTAACTTTCTTACACTGTACTTCAGAAGGGCTAAAAGTACAGTGTAAGAAAGTTACTGATATTCCAACGTCAGGTGAGTGAAGGGTTCCGTAAAGGCACAGCGTATACAGTCAGAGAACTGTGCCTTCGTGGAACCCTTCACTCACCTGACGAAGGAGGAAGCCTCCGAAAGCTTGTGATTCCAAATAAAGCTGTTGGACTATAACCCGGTGTTGTACGACTCCTTACATTTCATGCCTGAGGTGGACTTACGTTTTGTCTTAAATTAATACATTTTTAGTCTTTCTTTTCAAAAGTCGTAGATTGACATTGAGTTATTCCTTTAAAAAAAATGGGAGTACAAATTGTTCCAAAAGGGACAAAACAGTTGTTTGAAATTGAGGATGAGCAATCCAGGTTTGTGATTTGAGTGTACCTTCTTAATAATTTGTTTAAACCTCGTCCGTCACATTCAGACTCTATCGTCGTTGTGTCATTCAGTTGTAACTCTTTGCAATTAAACGTGAGATAATCCTTCGGTGAATGTTTTCCCAAAGGTAGGGGAGTCTATAACGAGGGGGCACAGATTTAAGGTGAGAGGGGAGAGATACAAAAGGATCCAGAGGGGCAATTTTTTCACTCAAAGGGTGGTGAGTGTCTGGAACGAGCTGCCAGAGGCAGTAGTAGAGGCGGGTACAATTTTGTCTTTTAAAAAGCATTTGGACAGTTACATGGGTAAGATGGGTATAGAGGGATATGGGCCAAGTGCAGGCAATTGGGACTAGCTTAGTGGTATAAACTGGGCGACATGGACATGTTGGGCCGAAGGGCCTGTTTCCATGTTGTAACTTCTATGATTCTATGAATGTAACGTTTGAACAAAATAAAGCACCTTTCAGCGTGATTATAAGTGTCACAAAGTTTAAAATTCCTCTGTTGCCTTGTGACACTTAATTCCACCTGACATTGTTGAAACAGCATGAGCACTAACGGGAGCTGAGCCCTGATAATTAATCCCAGGAGCCTTGTCCCTTCACATAATTATTTGGAACAGCAATCTCCGGGCTTGCTTTGATTGGTGGTTTCCATGGGAGACGCAGCCAGCCAATCGTTGCCGACGAAACACGACAGACTGAACGGACGTGGCTCACATTGACAGGAGTCAGAATCCAGGATTAAAAGTTTCCCCTCGAAATAAATAGGTCACGCTAAATTATTATCGTTCCAACATTGGCTGCTGCCCCCACTTATCGCAAAAAAAGCAAATTTCAGCTCTTCCCAAATGGCGGGAAAAGGAGCCGTTAACACGCAGCGGGTCCGTTTTCCCGCTGTGTTCCTGCCGATTCCTCATTTTGACCTCCGTGTCTCCCACCCCACCACCCTCGGCCGTGAGACCCTCGGGACACCACGACCCCCCGCCCCCCCCCCCGGACTTACCTCGGTCACCGTTGTTACATACGGAAAGGCAGCCGCCATTCTGCGCACAGCGAGATCCCACAAACGGCCAATGAGATGGGTGAGCGGCTCGCGTTTTTGGTGGTGTTGCTCGAGGGGGCAGTGTTGGTTGGGACACCAGGAGAGCTCCGTGCTGCCCCTCCAATAGGAACAGGAGGAGGCCATTCAGCCCCTCAAGTCTGTTCCGCCATTCAATCTGATCATGGCCGATCTGTTTCTTAAATCCATTTACCCGCCTTTGCTCCATATCTCTTAATCCCCTTACCCAGCAAAAATCTATCGATCTCAAATTTCAATTGACCCCCAGCATCCACAGCCTTTTGGGGGAGAGAGTTCCAGATTCCCACTCCCCTTTGTGTGGAGTTACTGTGAGCAGTTCTGGGCACCGCACCTTCGGAAGGACATATTGGCCTTGGAGGGAGTGCAGCGTAGGTTTACTAGAATGATACCCGGACTTCAAGGGTTAAGTTACGAGGAGAGATTGCACAAATTGGGGTTGTATTCTCCGGAGTTTCGAAGGTTAAGGGGTGATCTGATCGAAGTTTATAAGATATTAAGGGGAACAGATAGGGTGGATAGAGAGAAACTATTTCCGCTGGTTGGGGATTCTAGGAGTAGGGTCTAAAAATTAGAGCCAGACCTTTCAGGAGTGAGATTAGAAAACATTTCTACGCACAAAGGGTGGTAGAAGTTTGGAACTCTCTTCTGCAAACGGCAATTGATACTAGCTCAATTGCTAAATTTAAATCTGAGATAGATAGCTTCTTGGCAACCAAAGGTATTAAGGGATATGGGCCAAAGGCAGGTATATGGAGTTAGATCACAGATCAGCCATGATCTTATCAAATGGCGGAGCAGGCACGAGGGGCTGAATGGCCTACTCCTGTCCCTATACTCCTAAGAAATGCTTCCTGACATCACCCCTGAACGGCCTGGCTCTAATTTTAAGGTTATGCCCCCTTCTTCTGGACTCCCCCCACCAGAGGAAATAGTTTCTCTCTATCTACCCTATCAAATCCATTTATCATTGTAAACCCCTCGATTAGATCACCCCTCAACCTTCTAAACTCGAGGGAATACAAGCCCAGTCGATGCAACCTGTCCTCGTGATTTAACCCTTTGTGTACCTTTATCGTTCTGGTGAATCTGCGCTGCACCCCCTCCAAGGCCAATATATACTCATGAGGTGCGGTGTCCAGAACTGAACGCAAAACTCCAGATGTGGCCTGACCAGGGCTCTGTACATCTGGAGCATCACTTCCTCCCCTTTGTATTCCAGCCCCCTTGAGATAAAATCCAACATTTTTGATCAGCGAGGGAGTCAAAGGATGAGGGGAAAAGGCGGGAAAGTGGAGTTGAGGTAAAAATCAGATCAGCCATGATCTCATTGAATGGCGGAGCAGGCTCGAGGGGCCGAATGGCCTACTCCTGCTCCTATCTCTTGTGGTCTTATGGTCTTATTCCAATCGCCCTTTTTGTACCTGTGCACCTGGACACCCAAATCCCTTCACTCCTCACAGCTCATAGTCTCTCACCTTGAATAAAATATTCCAATCCCTGTTTCTCGGATCCAAAATGGATGACCTCACACTTCCCCACGTGGAACTCCATCTGCCACAGTTTTGCCCACTCACTTAATCTCTCAATGTCCCTTTGTAACTTCCTCCTCCCACCTACACATCTTACTTGTGCCTCTTAACTTGGTGTTTGTTGGACACATGGGGTTGAATTCACCAATCCACTGCTCCAAACAGGGAGTCTCAGTCAAAGAGAACCCAAGTCGAATGTATTACCTGGAATTACATCGAATGTACAGCACAGAAACAGGCCATTCGGCCCAACTGGTCCGTGCCGGTGTTTATGCTCCACACGAGCCTCCTCCCTCCCTACTTCATCTCACCCTATCAGCATATCCTTCTATTCCTTTCTCCCTCATGTGTTTATCCAGCTTCCCCTTAAATCCATCTACACTATTCACCTCAACTACTCCTTGTGGGAGCGAGTTCCACATTCTCACCACTCTCTGGGTAAAGAAGTTTCTCCTGAATTCCCTATTGGATTTATTAGTGACTATCTTATATTTATGGCCCCTAGTTCTGGTCTCCCCCGCAAGTGGAAACATCTTCTCTATGTCTATCCTATCAAACCTTTTCATTATTTTAAAGACCTCTATCAGGTCACCCCTCAGTCTTCTCTTTTCTAGAGAAAAGAACCCCAGCCTGTTCAATTTTTCCTGATAGTTATAACCTCTCAGTTCTGGTATCATCCTAGTAAATCTTTTTTGCACCTTCTCCAGTGCCTCTATATCATTTCTATAATATGGAGACCAGAACAGTGCACAGTGCTCCAAGTGTGGTCTAACCAAAGT
Organism: Heptranchias perlo; assembly: GCF_035084215.1. Lineage (NCBI taxonomy): Eukaryota > Metazoa > Chordata > Chondrichthyes > Hexanchiformes > Hexanchidae > Heptranchias > Heptranchias perlo. The sequence continues at coordinate 72,975,067 of NC_090336.1, forward strand.
ATATGGAGACCAGAACAGTGCACAGTGCTCCAAGTGTGGTCTAACCAAGGTATATGGAGACCAGAACAGTGCACAGTGTGGTCTAACCAAGGTACATGGAGACCAGAACAGTACACAGTGCTCCAAGTGTGGTCGAACCAAGGTATATGGAAACCAGAACTGTGTACAGTGCTCCAGGTGTGGTCTAACCAAGGTATATGGAGACCAGAACAGCGCACAGTGCTCCAAGTGTGGTCTAACCAAAGTATATGGAGACCAGAACAGTGCACAGTGCTCCAAGTGTGGTCTAACCAAGGTATATGGAGACCAGAACAGTGCACAGTGTGGTCTAACCAAGGTATATGGAGACCAGAACAGCGCACAGTGCTCCAAGTGTGGTCTAACCAAGGTATATGGAGACCAGAACAGCGCACAGTGCTCCAAGTGTGGTCTAACCAAGGTATATGGAGACCAGAACTGTGCACAGTGCTCCAAGTGTGGTCTAACCAAAGTTCTATACAAGTTTAACATAACTTCCTACCAAATACTTAAATAATCTCCTAAATGTAGACAGCACTCCAGCACCAATCCTCGAACGCAAGTTCCCTCCGAATGCGGCCTTTTGCTGGAAGTGTTAGTCGGAGAGTTTACTCTGTTCCATGTGACTGCCGTGCAATAATTATCCCTCGTCGTTACAATAGCTGCTAACTGCTTGTACAGGTTAAAAATACCAAAAATGATTGAATAGCATTAAAATATCTAATCGGCTTGATAAAACATCTCATGCGGAACCTGGGATAATTAACATGCAGATCTCGGTCACTGCTTGGTTCAATTAATGCAAATTAATGAAACATGCAAATCGCATTTAAATCATTTAAGATCTCTGTACTCGAATATTAACTAGCTAATGTTCAGAGGACATAATTCACAATATTTGCTCCAAGGCATTATTGAGTTCATTTTGAATTTAGATCTCTCTTTTCTATCCCTCTCATTTTCACTCTTTTCTCTTTCTCTAGTTGTCGTTCTCTCACACTCCATTTCTCTCTTTCCCCTTTCCTCTCCCTTTCTCGCTCTCTCTCTCTGCCGTCACTGGAGATCTGGTTCTGTCTCAGCTCCTTTTTTTCTCTTCTTTCTTTTATTCGCTTTCTCTCTTTTGGCCTAATTGTTTCAGTCCGATCTCCAGCCCTTCTCGAGCGTGTGATTCGTTCACTCGCACTGTTTTGCATTCCTTCCTCTTGTTCCCCTCTCCCCATCTGCCGCCCGACCCTGGGCTCCTTTCTGTCACTGTCACTGTTCTCGTCACTTCACTAGAGGCCTGTACCCTCCTCAGCTTCTGAGCAGCTCCCCGTGCAGTGTTATAGCTACGAGAATTTAAAGGGCCTTTCACACATATACCGACAATGCACTACCACCCCGCCTGCGTCGGGCAAATGGCCACTAACCACTTGTCATTAACGCAGCAGTCAATTATAAAGGCAGCGTTTAAATTGGACTAAGCGAGCCGGCTATTTCGGGCGGTTCGGTAAGTTTGAACCCTGTACTTGCCCGTTTTTTAAAAAAAAAGCTCGGCTGCTTTCAGCCAAAGTCGGGACTTCAGAGAGTTTCACTGTTTGCACCTGGTTAAGGTGCGATTACCTCAGTGATGAGATTCTGGATCCATTGCTAACGATCAGGAGAGGGAGTCGTTAAGTGAGCATAAATATGTTGGTCACTTCGCTTTTGGTTTCACCGTTCACAGTGTATAGTGTGGAAATCACATTTACACCACGGTGTGTAGTGTGGAAATCACATTTACACCACGGTGTACAGTGTGGAAATCACATTTACACCACGGTGTACAGTGTGCAAATCACATTTACACCACGGTGTACAGTGTGGAAATCACATTTACACCACGGTGTGTAGTGTGGAAATCACATTTACACCACGGTGTACAGTGTGCAAATCACATTTACACCATGGTGTATAGTGTGCAAATCACATTAACACCACGGTGTGTAGTGTGGAAATCGCATTAACACCACGGTGTATAGTGTGCAAATCACATTTACACCACGGTGTGTAGTGTGGAAATCACATTAACACCACAGTGCATAGTGTGCAAATCACATTTACACCACGGTGTGTAGTGTGGAAATCTCATTTACACCACGGTGTATAGTGTGGAAATCACATTTACACCACGGTGTGTAGTGTGGAAATCACATTAACACCACGGTGTATAGTGTGCAAATCACATTAACACCACGGTGTATAGTGTGCAAATCACATTAACACCACGGTGTATAGTGTGCAAATCACATTTACACCACGGTGTGTCGTGTGGAAATCACATTTACACCATGGTGTATAGTGTGCAAATCACATTTACACCACGGTGTATAGTGTGAATATCACATTAACACCACGGTGTATAGTGTGGAAATCACATTTACACCACGGTGTATAGTGTGAATATCACATTAACACCACGGTGTATAGTGTGGAAATCACATTTACACCACGGTGTATAGTGTGGAAATCACATTTACACCACGGTGTATAGTGTGCAAATCACATTAACACCACGGTGCATAGTGTGGAAATCACATTAACACCACGGTGTGTAGTGTGGAAATCACATTAACACCACGGTGTATAGTGTGGAAATCACATTTACACCATGGTGTGTAGTGTGGAAATCACATTAACACCACGGTGTATAGTGTGGAAATCACATTAACACCACGGTGCAGAGTGTGCAAATCACATTAACACCACGGTGCAGAGTGTGGAAATCACATTTACACCACAGTGTATAGTGTGGAAATCACATTAACACCATGGTGTAAAGTGTGCAAATCACATTTACACCACGGTGTGTAGTGTGTAAATCACATTTACACCACGGTGTATAGTGTGGAAATCACATTAACACCACGGTGTGTAGTGTGGAAATCACATTAACACCACGGTGTGTAGTGTGTAAATCACATTTACACCACGGTGTATAGTGTGCAAATCACATTAACACCACGGTGTATAGTGTGCAAATCACATTTACACCACGGTGTATAGTGTGCAAATCACATTAACACCACGGTGTATAGTGTGGAAATCACATTAACACCACGGTGTGTAGTGTGGAAATCACATTTACACCATGGTGTGTAGTGTGGAAATCACATTAACACCATGGTGTATAGAGTTCAAATCACATTTACACCACGGTGTGTCGTGTGGAAATCACATTTACACCACGGAGTGTAGTGTGCAAATCACATTTACACCACGGTGTGTAGTGTGCAAATCACATTTACACCACGGTGTATAGTGTGGAAATCACATTTACACCACGGTGTATAGTGTGGAAATCACATTTACACCATGGTGTATAGTGTGGAAATCACATTTACACCACGGTGCATAGTGTGCAAATCACATTAACACCACGGTGTATAGTGTGGAAATCACATTTACACCACGGTGTATAGTGTGGAAATCACATTTACACCACGGTGTATAGTGTGGAAATCACATTTACACCACGGTGTATAGTGTGCAAATCACATTTACACCACGGAGTGTAGTGTGCAAATCACATTTACACCACGGTGTGTAGTGTGCAAATCACATTTACACCACGGTGTATAGTGTGGAAATCACATTTACACCACGGTGTATAGTGTGGAAATCACATTTACACCACGGTGTATAGTGTGGAAATCACATTTACACCACGGTGTATAGTGTGGAAATCACATTTACACCATGGTGTATAGTGTGGAAATCACATTTACACCACGGTGCATAGTGTGCAAATCACATTAACACCACGGTGTATAGTGTGGAAATCACATTTACACCACGGTGTATAGTGTGCAAATCACATTAACACCACGGTGTATAGTGTGCAAATCACATTTACACCACGGTGTATAGTGTGCAAATCACATTTACACCACGGTGTATAGTGTGGAAATCACATTTACACCACGGTGTATAGTGTGGAAATCACATTTACACCACGGTGTATAGTGTGGAAATCACATTTACACCACGGTGTATAGTCTGCAAATCACATTAACACCACGGTGTATAGTCTGCAAATCACATTTACACCACGGTGTATAGTGTGCAAATCACATTTACACCACGGTGTATAGTGTGGAAATCACATTTACACCACGGTGTATAGTGTGCAAATCACATTTACACCACGGTGTATAGTGTGCAAATCACATTAACACCACGGTGTATAGTGTGCAAATCACATTTACACCACGGTGTATAGTGTGCAAATCACATTTACACCACGGTGTGTAGTGTGGAAATCACATTTACACCACGGTGTATAGTGTGTAAATTGTGCTCTAATCGTGGTCACTGTTTCCCCCCCCCCCGACCATGTTCACCCCCTTGTGCTAAATATCGAAGCCGTTCTGAATCCCTCCAATCCCATTGGGTGAGCTGTGATATATTCCTGTTGATAACAAAGATCATATCACTGCACAGAAAATTGGAAAATGTGAAAGTTGATGGTATTTGTCTGCTTATCTCTGCTGTTGAATTCGGGGAATCAGTCCCATCCTGTATTTTCTCGTTATGTTTGTGTAAGTCTCTGCGCACCTCGTCTAGGGTACGAATTGTAATCTCCTCGGCCCCTGTGATACGAGTGAATCAGAGGAGAGTGGGTTTTCTGCAGCATTGTAAACTATCCCATTAGAAGGAGATGGTGAGATCCTTTCAGTTATTACAGGGTGATTAAGCTTTCTAATTTCTATAAATCACTCAACTGCGTCCTGACCATCTCTCTCCCTTGACTATATAAGGGGTAGGATTTGCAGAGTGTCGGCCTGCATCAGAACAGGTAGGCCCGTGGCTCGTTTGCAATTGAACCTCGAGTCTCATTTAAGTTAGACCTGTGGACACTTGCTACGTGTCGCCAGGCGGCCAACCCCAGATACGTCCCAGGAGCGAGGGCTTGGAGCAGGTGCGGGGAGCACTGCATTGAAGTGTCAGTGTGGTTTTTGTGTTCAGGTCTGGAGCGGGCCTACGAACCCTCAACCTCCTGACTCAGGGGTGGGAGTGCTGCCCCCTGAGTCACGGCTAACTGAGGTTAACAATAGCAACAACCTGCATTTATATAGTGCCTTTAATGCAGTAAAACAACCCAAGGCACTTCACAGGAGCGATTATCAAACAAAATTTGACACCGAGCCTCATAAGGAGATATTCGGACAGGTGAGCAAAAGCTTGGTCAAAGAGGTAGGTTTTAAAGAGCGTCTGAAAGGAGGAGAGAGAGAGGTGGAGAGGTTTAGGGAGGGAATTCCAGAGCTTAGGGCCCAGGCAGCTGAAGGCACGGCCGCCAATTGGTGGAGCGATGGAAATCGGGGATGCGAAAGAGGCCAGAATTGGAGGAGTGCAGAGATCTCAGAAATATAGGAACATAGGAACAGGAGTAGGCCATTCAGCCCCTCGTGCCTGCTCCGCCATTTGATAAGATCATGGCTGATCTGTGATCCAACTCCATATACCTGCCTTTGGCCCATATCCCTTAATACCTTTGGTTGCCAAAAAGCTATCCATCTCAGATTTAAATTTAGCAATTGAGCTAGTATCAATTGCCGTTTGCGGAAGAGAGTTCCAAACTTCTACCACCCTTTGTGTGTAGAAATGTTTTCTAATCTCGCTCCTGAAAGGTCTGGCTCTAATTTTTAGACTGTGCCCCCTACTCCTAGAATCCCCAACCAGCGGAAATAGTTTCTCTCTATCCACCCTATCTGTTCCCCTTAATATCTTATAAACTTCGATCAGATCACCCCTTAACCTTCTAAACTCCAGAGAATACAACCCCAATTTGTGTAATCTCTCCTCGTAACTTAACCCTTGAAGTCCGGGTATCATTCTAGTAAACCTACGCTGCACTCCCTCCAAGGCCAATATGTCCTTCCGAAGGTGCGGTGCCCAGAACTGCTCACAGTACTCCAGGTGCGGTCTAACCAGGGTTTTGTATAGCTGCAGCATAACTTCTGCCCCCTTGTACTCTGGTCCTCGAGATATAAAGGCCAGCATTCCATTTGCTTTCTTGATTATTTTCTGCACCTGTTCATGACACTTCAATGATCGATGTACCTGAACCCCTAAGTCCCTTTGGACATCCACTGTTTTTAACTTTTTACCATTTAGAAAGTACCCTGTTCTATCCTTTTTTGATCCAAAGTGGATGACCTCACATTTGTCTACATTGAATTCCATTTGCCACAGTTTTGCCCATTCACCTAATCTATCAATATCGCTTTGTAATTTTATGTTTCCATTTACACTGCTTACAATGCCACCAATCTTTGTGTCATCGGCAAACTTAGATATGAGACTTTCTATGCCTTCATCTAAGTCGTTAATAAATGTTGTGAATAATTGAGTGCCCAAGACCTCGGAAGGTTGGAGGGCTGGAGGAGGTTACAGAGCTAAACTACCGACCATCCCAGGCCCCCCTTTGGTTCCCTCGCAGTCGTGCGTTCTGTTGTTAAGACACAACATTTAAAGCAACTCTTTTCTGTGGAAAAATGGTCAAGAAATCCTGAAACATGACAGACACAAACACAAGTACACACAAATAGCACTCACGTGCACATCACACATACATGTAGATGTGTGTATATGTATTTATTTATGTGTGCATATGTGGACACACACATGCTCGCATACATATGCACACAGATATACATGCATATATACACACACATCACATACATATACACACACATACACATGCACGCACATACATATACACATACGCACACATACATATACATGTACAGACATACACATGTACACATGCATGCACACACCCATAGATACACATACAAATGGACGCACACAGAGATATATACACACACAGCTATACACACGCATACATACGTACACAGATACACACATGTACATGTGCGCACACACACACTCGCACACACACTGCATATACACACACCGCATGTACATTAGCAGAGATACACACACACACACTGCATATACACACCACAGGTACATGCACAGATACACACACACTGCATATACACACCGCAGGTACATGCACACACACACACCCCGCAGGTACATGCACAGAGATATAAACACACACACACACACACACACACACTGCATATACACACCGCAGGTACATGCACAGAGATATAAACACACACACACACACACAGTCAGTCTTGGCAGAGAACTCGAAAAATAAATTATGCAAATTGGATTTTGTCGAGTACTCTGTAGTATTTTTATGTGATTTTACTGTAATGCTTTTACCTTTGAAAAAAATGCAGTGTGCATCATCGCTGCTTGTTCAGGCTAATTTGCTCCAATCTATTTTCAGCTTTGTTAATGAATGTTGTGTGAAAATGAAAGATTGCAGCAGGTTTACTGTTCCTGCAGATGCTGATGGCACTGTGTCAATATCAGAATGCACCATATAGTCTTAGGTCTGAGTATAGAATCTCTGATAGGCTGGATCAGTGTTGTCCAATACGTTAACCAGTAGCCACATGTGGCCAATTGAGAATGCAGATGTGGTTACTGATTAGTAAGTAAAAAACAATAACAATTTGCATTTATATAGCGCCTTTAACGTAGTAAAACGTCCCATGGAGCTTCACAGGAGCGATTATCAATCAAAATTTGACACCGAGCCACATAAGGAGATATTAGGACAGGTGACCAAAAGCTCGGTTAAAGAGGTAGGTTTTGAGGAGCGTCTTAAAGGAGGAGAGAGAGGTGGAGAGGTTTAGGGAGGGAATTCCAGAGCTTAGGGCCCAGGCAGCTGAAGGCACGGCCGCCAATGGTGGAGCGATGGAAATCGGGGATGCGCAAGAGGCCAGAATTGGAGGAGCGCAGAGATCTCGGAGGATTGTAGGACTGGAGGAGGTTACAGAGATAGGGAGGGGCATGGAGGGATTTGAAAACAAGGGTGAGAATTTTAAGATCGAGGCGCTCCCTGTCCCGGTCAGCGAGCACAGGGGGGGTGATGGGTGAACGGGACTCGGTGCGAGTTAGGATACGGGGGGCAGCAGAGTTTAGGACGAGCTCAAGTTTATGGAGGGTGGAAGATGGGAGGCCGGCCAGGAGAGCATTGGAATAGTCGAGTTTAGAGGTGACAAAGGCACGGATGAGGGTTTCAGCAGCAGATGAGCTGAGGCAGGGGCGGAGACGGGCGATGTCACGGAGATGGAAGTAGGTGATCTTGGTGATGGAGCCGATATGTGGTCAGAAGATCGTCTCAGACTCCAATAGGACGCCAAGGTTGTGAACGGTCTGATTCTGCCTTATGATAGCATTATTAATATCAAAGTAGACAGTAACGTCACCTTGGATAGATTAGGAAAGCTTAAAGTTGATAGGGTTCCAGGTCCAGATAATACCCATCCAAGAGTGATTAAAGAGGGGGGGCAAGTGCTCTGTGAGCCCCTTACCCCTATCTTCAATAGTTCAATAAAGTCGGTGATAGTTCCCACAGACTGAAAGCTAGCTCGTGTCATTCCGACTTTCAAAGAACATAAGAAATAGGAGCAGGAGTAGGCCAATCGGCCCCTCGAGCCTGCTCCGCCATTCAATAAGATCATGGCTGACCTGATCCTAACCTCAAATCTAAAGAACACAAGAAGTAGGAGCAGGACCCGGCCACTCAGCCCCTGGGCCCTCTCCGCCACCCACAGGGCCTTGACCGATCCGAACTCAGCTTCATGTCCAATTTCCTGCCCGCTCCCCGTAACCCCTAATTCCCTTTACTTCTAGGAAACTGTCTATTTCTGTTTTAAATTTATTTAATGATGTAGCTTCCTGGGGCAGCAAATTCCACAGACCTACCACCCTCTGAGTGAAGAAGTTTCTCCTCATCTCAGTTTTGAAAGAAGGGGACAAATCAGAACCAGGGAGCTGTATATCAGCCTGACATCCATTGTTGGGAAGATGCTAGAAGGGATTGTAAGAGATGTCCTTTATGATCACTGGGAATGGGAATGGGGCCATTGGAAATTCACAACATGGCTTCCGGAAAAATAGGTCCATAAGACCATAGGACCATAAGAGATAGGAGCAGGAGCAGCCCATTTGGCCCCTCGAGCCTGCTCCCCCATTCAATGAGATCATGGCTGATCTGATTTTTACCTCAACTCCACTTTCCCGCCTTTTCCCCACATCCTTTGACTCCCTCGCTGATCAAAAATTTGTCTAACTCAGCCTTGAATGTATTCAATGACTCAGCCTCCACAGCTTTTTGGGATAAATAATTCCAAAGATTCACGACCCACTGGGAGAAGAAATTCCTCCTCATTTCCGTCTTAAACGAGCGACCCCTTATTCTGAGACTATGCCCCCCAGTTTTAGATTCCCCCATGAGGGGTAACATCCTCTCAGCATCTACCCTATCGAGTCTCCTCAGAATCTTGTATGTTTCAATAAGATCTCCTCTCATTCTTCTAAACTCCAATGAGTATAGACCCAACCTGTTCAATCTTTCCTCATAAGACAACCCTTCCATACCCGGAATCAACCGAGTGAACCTTCTCTGAACTGCCTCAAATGCAAGTATGTCCTTCCTTAAATAAGGGCACCAGAACTGTTCGCAGTACTCCAGGTGTGGTCTCACCAGCACCCTGTACAGTTGTAGCATGACTTCCCTGCTTTTATACTCCATCCCCCTAGAAATAAAGGCCAATATTCCGTTTGCCTTCCGGATTACCTGCTGCACCTGTATGTTGACTTTTTGTGTTTCATGTACGAGGACACCCAGATCCCTCTGTACCGCAGCATTTTGTAATATTTCTCCATTCAAATAATATTTTGCTATTTTATTTCTCCTCCCAAAGTGGACGACTTCACATTTTCCCACATTATATTCCATCTGCCAAATTTTTGCCCATTCGCTTAACCTGTCAATATCCCTTTGCAGACACTTTGTGTCCTACAAATTTCCTGCCGTACAAATTCGATTGGGCCTTTTGAGGCGGTCACTAGGGTGGTGGATGAGGATAATCCAGTGGACATTGTCTACCTGGACTTTCAGAAAGCCTTTGATAAGGTTCCTCTCACTGGGTTACTTCACAAGATAGAATCTTGTGTCAGTGGGGAATTTGAAACGCTGGGTTAGGAGTTGGCTCCAAACCCGCAGCTCAACAGTTGAAGTTAACGGATGTGGATCAGCCTGGAGACATGTTACTCGCGGTGTCCCCCAGGATCGGTCCTGGGCCCCGCGTCTCTTCAGGGTCTTTATTAATGACCCGGACAGTGGCGCTGGGAGTGCGGCCTGTAAGTTTACAGATGACAAAAAAATCTGTGCAACGGTTAAGATAGTTTGGTGTCAGTTCAAAACTCACCCGTCACAGCAATGAAAGAGAGGCTGGGGGAATTTTAACTCCCAGGCCTCGTTTAAATCCCGCCGCTCGGGTTCCCACCCATTCCTGGAGGGAAGCGGCGCAGATTCCCGAGGCCACCCGCGAGCGAGCGCATGGGATCTGCTGGCTTCCCGTGAAAGTCCCCCGCAATCAGGAGAGGGAGAAGGGGGGGTATGGAAGGGGAGAGATTGGGGCGGGGACTGAGATATCCCTGTGGGGCCTGGGCGGCCGCACTCCTGCTCCTTGTGACCCCACAAGGGAATATTTATATTGAATTTAGCTCTTCGGACCCTCCTCTGGCCCCCGTCGATTCCCGAGTTGGGTGTTGGGCCGAGCTGGAAATCTCACTTGCCATTTCCCCGCTCAGGCCTCCCGGTCAAAAAGATCGCGTTGGGTTTCCGATGACCCGACATGCCAACATTAGGAAGTATCTCGTTGGCATTGGGTTTCCGATGACCTGACATGCCAACGTTAGGAAGTATCTCATTGGCTTTGGGTTTCCGATGACCTGACATGCCAACGTTAGGAAGTATCTCGTTGGCATTGGGTTTCCGATGACCCGACATGCCAACGTTAGGAAGTATCTCATTGGCTTTGGGTTTCCGATGACCTGACATGCCAACGTTAGGAAGTATCTCGTTGGCATTGGGTTTCTGATGACCTGACATGCCATAATTAGGAAGTACCCCGTTGGCTTTGGGTTTCTGATGACCTGACATGCCAATGTTAGGAAGTACCCTGTTGGCTTTGGGTTTCTGATGACCCGACATGCCAACGTTAGGAAGTACCCCGTTGGCTTTGGGTTTCCGATGACCTGACATGCCAATGTTAGGAAGTATCTCGTTGGCTTTGGGTTTCCGATGACCTGACATGCCAATGTTAGGAAGTATCTCATTGGCATTGGGTTTCCGATGACCTGACATGCCAATGTTAGGAAGTATCTCATTGGCATTGGGTTTCCGATGACCTGACATGCCAATGTTAGGAAGTACCCCGTTGGCATTGGGTTTCCGATGACCCGACATGCCAATGTTAGGAAGTACCCCGTTGGCATTGGGTTTCCGATGACCTGACATGACAATGTTAGGAAGTACCCCATTGGCTTTGGGTTTCCGATGACCCGACATGCCAACGTTAGGAAGTATCTCGTTGGCATTGGGTTTCCGATGACCCGACATGCCAACGTTAGGAAGTATCTCATTGGCTTTGGGTTTCCGATGACCTGACATGCCAACGTTAGGAAGTATCTCGTTGGCATTGGGTTTCTGATGACCTGACATGCCATAATTAGGAAGTACCCCGTTGGCTTTGGGTTTCTGATGACCTGACATGCCAATGTTAGGAAGTACCCTGTTGGCTTTGGGTTTCTGATGACCCGACATGCCAACGTTAGGAAGTATCTCGTTGGCTTTGGGTTTCCGATGACCTGACATGCCAACGTTAGGAAGTACCCCGTTGGCTTTGGGTTTCCGATGACCTGACATGCCAATGTTAGGAAGTATCTCGTTGGCTTTGGGTTTCCGATGACCTGACATGCCAATGTTAGGAAGTATCTCATTGGCATTGGGTTTCCGATGACCTGACATGCCAATGTTAGGAAGTATCTCATTGGCATTGGGTTTCCGATGACCTGACATGCCAATGTTAGGAAGTACCCCGTTGGCATTGGGTTTCCGATGACCCGACATGCCAATGTTAGGAAGTACCCCGTTGGCATTGGGTTTCCGATGACCTGACATGACAATGTTAGGAAGTACCCCATTGGCATTGGGTTTCCGATGACCCGACATGCCAATGTTAGGAAGTATCTCGTTGGCATTGGGTTTCCGATGACCTGACATGCCAATGTTAGGAAGTACCCCATTGGCATTGGGTTTCCGATGACCCGACATGCCAATGTTAGGAAGTATCTCGTTGGCATTGGGTTTCCGATGACCTGACATGCCAACGTTAGGAAGTACCCCGTTGGCATTGGGTTTCCGATGACCCGACATGCCAATGTTAGGAAGTACCCCATTGGCTTTGGGTTTCTGATGACCCGACATGCCAACGTTAGGAAGTATCTCGTTGGCGTTGGGTTTCCGATGACCTGACGTGCCAATGTTAGGAAGTATCTCGTTGGCATTGGGTTTCCGATGACCTGACATGCCAATGTTAGGAAGTATCTCGTTGGCATTGGGTTTCCGATGACCTGACATGCCAACATTAGGAAGTATCTCGTTGGCATTGGGTTTCCAATGACCCGACATGCCAATGTTAGGAAGTACCCCGCCGACATTGGCCGGCTGTCCTTTGTCGCCTGTCCAGGAGAGCGGGTGAAAATGCCAACCCGTCAGCTCCCGGTGGCTCCAGGGCGAGTCAGTAACTGGGGCGATTTTAACCGCCCGCCCATAAGGTTCTCGCCAGACGGGTAAAGGTTAAAATCCCCCCCTCCCCCCAACAAAGTGACTTTCCATCAAGATGTTAAAGAGAATCACTAGACTGAGCCAGCGTGACGCGAGGGTTAATTTACTGGACTTGTGATCGACCAATGGTTAATAAACGCGTCACAATTCAGATAATTTAATATCTGTGAAATGATATAATACATGGTGGCACATTCAGTCATTAAGAAAACCTTCCCCAGACAACCCTCGTCAATGTAATTACTGACAAATCTAGCAAAGCATGCAGTGTAACAGGATTCAGACTGATGAGCTCTGTGTCCTGCAGGGAATGAGTAACTTAATTATATGTAACTACAATGTAATAATTAACAAGATTGTTTCAATCCTTCTTCCATGTTAGATAAACTATTTTTCTAAATTATTCTAAGTCCCCAAACGCAAGAACCATAAATGGGCCAAGCGTTTTTTTTAATTCATTCTCGGGATGTGGGCGTTGCTGGCCAGTCAGTCTAACCTCGGTGGTGAGCAAATTATTGGGATCAATTCTGAGGGACAGGATAAACCGTCACTTAGAAAGGCACGGGTTAATCAAGGACAGTCAACGTGGATTTGTTAAGGGGAGGTCGTGTCTGACTTGATTGAATTTTTTGAGGAGGTAACAAGGAGGGTCGATGTGGGTAACACATTTGATGTAGTCTACATGCATTTTAGCAAGGCTTTTGACAAGGTCCCACATGGCAGACAGGTCAAAAAAGTACAAGCCCATGGGATCCAAGGGAAAGTGGCAAGTTGGAACCAAAATTGGCTCAGTGGCAGGAAGCAAAGGGTAATGGTCGACGGGTGTTTTTGCATCTGGAAGGCTGTTTCCAGTGGGGTTCCGCAAGGCTCAGTACTGGGTCCCTTGCTTTTTGTGGTATATATTAATGATTTGGACTTGAATGTGGGGGGCTTGATCAAGAATGATACAAAAAATTGGCCGTGTGGTTGATAGTGAGGAGGAAAGCTGTAGACTGCAGGAAGATATAGAGTCATAGAGTCATAGAGTCATACAGCACGGATAGAGGCCCTTCGGCCCATCGTGTCCGCGCCGGCCATCAAGCCCTGTCTACTCTAATCCCATATTCCAGCATTTGGTCCGTAGCCTTGTATGCTATGGCATTTCAAGTGCTCATCCAAATGCTTCTTGAATGTTGTGAGGGTTCCTGCCTCCACAACCCTTTCAGGCAGTGAGTTCCAGACTCCAACCACCCTCTGGGTGAAAAAGTTCTTTCTCAAATCCCCTCTAAACCTCCCGCCTTTTACCTTGAATCTATGTCCCCTTGTTATAGAACCCTCAACGAAGGGAAAAAGCTCCTTAGTATCCATCCTATCTGTGCCCCTCATAATTTTGTACACCTCAATCATGTCCCCCCTCAGCCTCCTCTGCTCCAAGGAAAAAAAACCCAATCTTCCCAGTCTCTCTTCATAGCTGAAGCGCTCCAGCCCTGGTAACATCCTGGTGAATCTCCTCTGCACCCTCTCCAAAGCGATCACATCCTTCCTGTAGTGTGGCGACCAGAACTGCACACAGTACTCCAGCTGTGGCCTAATCAGTGTTTTATACAGCTCCATCATAACCTCCTTGCCCTTATATTCTATGCCTCGGCTAATAAAGGCAAGTATCCCATATGCCTTCTTTACCACCTTATCTATCTGTTCCGCCGCCTTCAGGGATCTGTGAACTTGCACACCAAGATCCCTCTGACCCTCTGTCTTGCCTAGGGTCCTCCCATTCATTGTGTATTCCCTTGCCTTGTTAGTCCCTCCAAAGTGCATCACCTCGCACTTTTCCGGGTTAAATTCCATTTGCCACTGTTCCGCCCATCTGACCAACCCATCTATATCGTCCTGCAGACTGAGGCTATCCTCCTCGCTATTTACCACCCTACCAATTTTTGTATCATCAGCGAACTTACTGATCATACCTTTTACATTCATATCCAAGTCATTAATGTAGACCACAAACAGCAAGGGACCCAGCACCGATCCCTGTGGTACCCCACTGGCCACAGGCTTCCAGTCACAAAAACAACCTTCGACCATCACCCTCTGCCTTCTGCCACTAAGCCAGTTTTGTATCCAAAGTGCCAAGGCACCCTGGATTCCATGGGCTCGTACCTTCTTGACCAGTCTCCTGTGGGGGACTTTATCGAAGGCCTTACTGAAATCCATGTATACCACATCCACTGCGTTACCCTCATCCACACGCCTAGTCACCCCCTCAAAAAATTCAATCAAATTAGTCAGACATGATCTTCCCTTGACAAAGCCATGTTGACTATCCATGATTAATCCTTGCTTCTCCAAGTGGAGACTAATTTTGTCCTTCAGAATTTTTTCCAATAATTTTCCTACCACTGATGTTAGGCTCACTGGCCTGTAGTTCCCCGGTTTTTGCCTACTCCCCTTCTTGAATAATGAATGGACTGGTCAGGTGGGCAGAAAAGTGGCAAATGGAATTCAATCCAGAGAAGTGTGAGGTAATGCATTTGGGGAGGGCAAACAAGGCAAGGGAGTACACAATAAATGGGAGGATACTGAGAGGTGTAGAGGAACAGAGGGACCTTGGAGTGCATGTCCACAGATCCCTGAAGGTTGCAGGACAGGTAGATAAGGTGGTTAAAAATGCATACGGGATACTTTCCTTTATTAGCCGAGGCATAGAATATAAGAGCAGGGAGGGTATGCTAGAATTATATAAAGCATTGGTACTGCTTTCAGTTCTGGTCACCACATTACAGGAAAGATGTGACTGCACTAGAGAGGGTGCAGAGGAGATTTACGAGGATGTTGCCAGGACTGGAGAATTTTAGCTACGAGAAAAGATTGGATAGGCTGGGGTTGTTTTCTTTGGAACAAAGGAGGCTGAGGGGAGATTTAATTGAGGTGTATAAAATTATGATGGGACTAGATAGAGTGGATAGGGAGGAGCTATTTCCCTTAGCAGAGGGGTCAGTGACCAGGGGGCATAGATTTAAAGTAATTGGTAGAAGGATTAGAGGGGAGCTGAGGAGAAATTCTTTCACCCAAAGAGTGGTGGGGGTCTGGAACTCACTGCCTGAAAGGGTGGTAGAGGCAGAAACCCTCAACTCATTTAAAAAGTACTCAGATGTGCACTTGAAGTGCCGAAACCCACAGGGCTACGGACCAAGTGCTGGAAAGCGGGATTAAGCTGGATAGCTCTTTTTCGGCCAGCACGGACACGACGGGCCGAACGGCCTCCTTCTGTACCGTAACTTTCTATGATTGATTCTAAGACCGTCACTTATCGCCCTTCCCATTTTACAACCGAGTGTCTCGCTGGGCCACTTCAGAGGGCAGTTAAGAGTCAACCACATTGCTGTGGGACTGGAGTCACGTATAGGCCCAGACCGGGTAAGGACGGCAGGTTTCCCTCCCTGAAGGGCATCAGTGAACCAGTTGGGTTTTTAGGGCAATCCGGCAGCTTCAGGGTCACTTTACTGACACCAGCTTTTTATTATGCAGATTTTTTAATCTGACTTCATGGTGATAAAATTGCCATGGTGGGAAATGGATTATTAGTCGAGTAACACGAACACCACACCACCGTACCCACGACCAAAAGCAAATTAGTTTAAAAGTCGAGCAGAATTCTCATCCCAAGTCGCAACTTGTGTTTCTGACTGCATTCGACAACAACCTGCATTTATATAGCGCCTTTAACGTAGTAAAACGTCCCAAGGCGCCTCACAGGAGCGATTATCGAACTATATTTGACACCGAGCCACAGAAGGAGATATTAGGACAGGCGACCAAAAGCTCGGTCAGAAGTAGGTTTTAAGGAGCGTCTTAAAGGAGGAGAGAGAGGCGGAGAGGTTTAGGGAGGGAATTCCAGAGTTTAGGACCAAGACAGATGAAGGCACGGCCGCCAATGGTGGAGCGATGAAAATCGGGGATGCGCAAGAGGCCAGAATTGGAGGAGCGCAGAGATCTCGGAGGGTTGTGGGGCTGGAGGAGGTTACAGAGATAGGGAGGGGGGGCGAGGGCCATGGAGGGATTTGAAAACAAGGATGAGAATTTTAAAATCGAGGCGTTCCCGGACCGGGAGCCGATGTAGGTCAGCGAGCGCAGGGGGGGTGATGGGTGAACGGGACTTGGTGCGAGTTAGGATACGGGGGGCAGCAGAGTTTTGGATGAGCTCGAGTTTACGGAGGGTGGGAGATGGGAGGCCGGCCAGGAGAGCACTGGAATGCTTGAGTCTGGAGGTAACGACGGCACGGATGAGGGTTTCAGCAGATGAGCTGAGGCAGGGGCGGAGACGGGCGATGTTACGGAGGTGGAAGTGGGCGGTCTTGGTGATGGAGCGGATACGGGGTCAGAAGTCCATCTCAGGGTCAAACGGAGATCACAAAATGGGCTGTATTCATGGTATTCACTGATTCAGTAAATGGCCTCGGTCGCTGGGGGACGCCACGCAGAACCTGTGCTTTGGTTTCTGCTGATTTTTACTGTTCTAATATAGTTTCTTATTATAGTGTTTTGAAAAATCAGTTTTGATAGGAAACATTAGTGGGAGTTCTCCTCATTACAATGAGCCTCTTGACCGTGGGAAGTGAGCTGCCCGGCTCAAATCACAAGACGGGACCATTAATGTCATTCCCAAAAATAGCAGCCTTTCGTTGCACATACCTGGTATTGTTGTCGGCACTGCTCTGCACTCACCCAGATTAAAATCCCTCTGCTACGTCTCAGCACATCTATATCGTTGGTCAGATATAAAACGTTATAAACAAATGGGAAAGCCAGCAAAATATTATGAATAGACCAGCTGTAAACAATTTTAAAATTTAAATGTTGTTTTCAATCTGATATAATACTGGTATATAGTCATACTGATAGAGCACCAGTGTATATTCTGTTCTTTAATCATTCATGGGATGTGGGCGTCGCTGGCGAGGCCGGCATTTATTGCCCATCCCTAATTGCCCCTTGAGAAGGTGGTGGTGAGCCGCCTTCTTGAACCGCTGCAGTCCGTGTGGTGAAGGTTCTCCCACAGTGCTGTTAGGGAGGGAGTTCCAGGATTTTGACCCAGCGACGATGAAGGGACGGCCGATATATTTCCAAGTCGGGATGGTGTGTGACTTGGAGGGGAACGTGCAGGTGGTGTTGTTCCCATGTGCCTGCTGCCCTTGTCCTTCTAGGTGGTAGAGGTCGCGGGTTTGGGAGGTGCTGTCGAAGAAGCCTTGGCGAGTTGCTGCAGTGCATCCTGTGGATGGTACACACTGCAGCCGCTGTGCGCCGGTGGTGAAGGGAGTGAATGTTTAGGGTGGTGGATGGGGTGCCAATCAAGCGGGCTGCTTTGTCCTGGGTGGTGTCGAGCTTCTTGAGTGTTGTTGGAGCTGCACTCATCCAGGCAAGTGGAGAGTATTCCATCACACTCCTGACTTGTGCCTTGTAGATGGTGGAAAGGCTTTGGGGAGTCAGGAGGTGAGTCACTCGCCGCAGAATACCCAGCCTCTGACCTGCTCTTGTAGCCACAGTATTTATATGGCTGGTCCAGTTGAGTTTCTGGTCAATGGTGACCCCCAGGATGTTGATGGTGGGGGATATGCACGCAGTGAGGCACAAATCCCACTGGGAGCTCAGTCAAATTATTACATTTGAGCTGATCCATGAAAATTCACAAGGATCAGTTCCGGGATACTGGAATTCGGTCGTGTAACGGTTCTGTTCCTGGACTAATAGTCCAGAAAACGTGAGTTCAAATCCCACCGTGGGCAGTTCGAGAATTTGAATTCTGTTTTAAAAAGCTGGTCTCAGTAAAAGTGACTGTGAAGCTGTCGGATTGTCGTAAAAGCCCAACTGGTTCACTGATGTTCCTTTAGGGAAGGAAACCTGCCGTCCTTACCCGGTCTGGGCCTATATGTGACTCCAGACCCCACACCAACGCGGTTGACTCTCAACTGCCCTCTGAAGTGGCCGAGCGAGTCACTCAGTTACATCAAACCAGCTACCAATGGTTCTCGAAGAAAGCCTCACCACCACCTTCTCCGGGCAACTCGCGAATGGGCCATAAATGCCGGCCCACATCCTGAGAGCGAATGAAATAAACGTGATCCGGAATGTGTGTCCATGGAAACTGATTTTTGCTCCGATTTTGCTCCTGATCCAGAACGTTTACTACATGAGCAACCAGCAGATCCGGGTGGGGCTGCTCAGCCCCACTATTGACGACGATGATAACAAGTGCCTGGTCGATGTGAACAGCAGGCCCAGACTGATTGAGTGCAGTTACGCCAAAGCCAAGCGAATGAAGCTGTATTGGCTTTTTACTCAGGTGAGTGTTTAGTGTGAGGTCCTTGCCGAAATCCATGGAGAATGGCCGAGAAATGGTGGCAACAAAGAGCTCTGAAGTTATGCACTTTGGCAGGAAAAATCATCTTATCTTAAAGGCGAGAGACTGGACAGTACTGCAGTACAAAGGGATCTGGGGGTCCCAGTGCAAGAAAATCAAAAAGTTAGTATGCAGGTGCAGCAGGTGATCAAGAAGGCCAACGGAATGTTGGCTTTTATTGCTCGGGGGATAGAATATAAAAACAGGGAGGTATTGCTGCAGTTATATAAGGTATTGGTGAGACCGCACCTGGAATACTGCATACAGTTTTGGTCTCCATACTTAAGAAAAGACATACTTACTCTCGAGGCAGTACAAAGAAGGTTCACTCGGTTAATCCCGGGGATGAGGGGGCGGACATATGAGGAGAGGTTGAGTAGATTGGGACTCTACTCATTGGAGTTCAGAAGAATGAGAGGCGATCTTATTGAAACATATAAGATTGTGAAGGGGCTTGATCGGGTGGATGCGGTAAGGATGTTCCCAAGGATGGGTGAAACTAGAACTAGGGGGCATAATCTTAGAATAAGGGGCTGCTCTTTCAAAACTGAGATGAGGAGAAACTTCTTCACTCAGAGGGTAGTAGGTCTGTGGAATTTGCTGCCCCAGGAAGCTACATCATGAAATAAATTTAAAACAGAAATAGACAGTTTCCTAGAAGTAAAGGGAATTAGGGGTTACGGGGAGCGGGCAGGAAATTGGACATGAATTTAGATTTGAGGTTAGGATCAGATCAGCCATGATCTTATTGAATGGCGGAGCAGGCTCGAGGGGCCGATTGGCCTACTCCTGCTCCTATTTCTTATGTTCTTATGTTACATTCTCTGGGGCTTCAGTTCATTCACCTTTCAATTGATGCAGTATTTTTGATTGGAATATTTCTTGATTCAGCCAGGGTAAGCAAAACTCCCAAGGCACTTCACAGGAATGATTATCAGACAAAATTTGGCACCGAGTCACATGTTAGGACAGGTGACCAAAAACTTGCTCAAAGAGGTAGGTTTTAAGGAGCGTCTTAAAGGAGGAGAGAGAGGGTCGGAGAGGTTTAGGGAGGGAATTCCAGAGCTTAGGTGCCCAGCTGAAGGCACGGCCGCCAATGGTGGAGCGATGAAAATCGGGGGATGCGCAAGAGGCCAGAATTGGAGGAGCGCAGAGATCTCGGAGGGTTGTAGGGGCTGGAGGAGGTTACAGAGATAGGGAGGGGGGCGAGGGCCATGGAAGGATTTGAAAACAAGGATGAGAATCTTAAAATCGAGGCGTTCCCGGACCAGGAGTCAATGTAGGTCAGGGAGCACAGGGGGGGTGATGGGTGAACGGGACTTGGTGCGAGTTAGGATACGGGGGGCAGCAGAGTTTTGGATGAGCCGAAGTTTATGGAGGGTGGAAGATGGGAGGCCGACCAGGAGAGCATTGGAACAGTCGAGTCTGGAGGTAACAAAGGCATGGATGAGGGTTTCAGCAGCAGATGAGCTGAGGCAGGGGCGGAGACGGGCGATGTTACAGAGGTGGAAATAGGCGGTCTCGGTGATAGAAACATAGAAAATAGGAGCAAGAGTCGGCCATTCGGCCCTTCGGGCCTGCTCCGCCATTCAAAATGATCATGGCTGATCGTCTAACTCAGTACCCTGTTCCCGCTTTATCCCCATATCCCTTGATCTCTTTAGCGTTAAGATGCAGAGCGAAGAAATTTCTTGGGCAGGTGCATCGGAAGATGGAGACAATCCACGGTGATTTACGGTCGTTTCACCGCTGGGATTGTCAGCTGGACCTTCAGGGGACAACATTCCGATGTGGTGAGGGTCTCACACACCAAGATCTGGGATGGGTCCTGGCCACCTCTGAGTCATTCTTATCGTTCTCAGCATTTGGTAGAGCTGACACATCACTCTGAGGCCTGCAAGCCTCATCGAACAGGTATCAGTGAGTCCACACCTACTAACAAAGCCAGACGTTGCCTCATTAATGAGTTCGTGGTGTACTGACAGAGCCTATTGCCGAAATCAGCAGCAAGTAAACCAAGTCTCATTTCGTGGAACTCATGGAGAGAGATGGCCAACATTTTACTATTATAAAACAGAAACAACCTTCAGAACTTTCAAGAGTGAGGAACAGGAGGAGGCCATTCACCCCCTCCAACCTGTTCATAGAATCGTAGCAAGTTACGGCACAGAAGGAGGCCGTTCGGCCCATTGTGTCCGTGCTGGCCGAAAAAGAGCTATCCAGCTTAATCCCGCTTTCCAGCACTTGGTCCGTAGCCCTGTAGGTTACGGCACTTCAAGTGCACATCTGAGTACTTTTTAAATGAGTTGAGGGTTTCTGCCTCTTCCACCCTTTCAGGCAGTGAGTTCCAGACCCCCATCACCCTCTGGGTGAAAAAACTTTTCCTCAGCTCCTCTCTAATCCTTCTACCAATTACTTTAAATCTATGCCCCCGAGTCACTGACCCCTCTGTTAAGGGAAATAGCTCCTCCCTATCCACTCTATCTAGTCCCATCATAATTTTATACACCTCAATTAAATCTCCCCTCAGCCTCCTTTTTCCAAAGAAAACAACCCCAGCCTGTCCAATCTTTCCTCATAGCTAAAATTCTCCAGTCCTGGCAACATCCTCGTAAATCTCCTCTTTACCCTCTCTAGTGCAGTCACATCCTTCCTGTAATGTGGTGACCAGAACTGTACACAGTACTCAAGCTGTGGCCTAACTAGTGTTTTATACAGTTCTAGCATAACCGCCCAGCTCTTATATTCTATGCCTCGGCTAATAAAGGAAAGTATCCCATTTGCCTTTTTAACCACCTTATCTACCTGTCCTGCTACCTTCAGGGATCTGTGGACATGCACTCCAAGGTCCCTCACTTTCTCTACACCTCTCAGTATCCTCCCATTTATTGTGTACTCCCTTGCCTTGTTTGCCCTCTCCAAATGCATTACCTCACACTTCTCTGGATTGAATTCCATTTGCCACTTTTCTGCCCACCTGACCAGTCCATTGATATCTTCCTGCAGTCAACAGCTTTCCTCCTCACTATCAACCACACGGCCAATTTTTGTATCATCTGCAAACTTCTTGATCAAGCCCCCCACATTCAAGTCCAAATCATTAATATATATCACAAAAAGCAAGGGACCCAGTACTGACCCCACTGGAAACAGCCTTCCAGTCGCAAAAACACCTGTCGACCATTACCCCTTTGCTTCCTGATGTGGAGATGCCGGTGATGGACTGGGGTTGACAATTGTAAACAATTTTACAACACCAAGTTATAGTCCAGCATTTTTATTTTAAATTCACAAGCTTTCGGAGGCTACCTCCTTCCTCAGGTGAACGATGTGTTCCTGACACTGATCCAATTTTGGATCCAATTTGCCACTCTCCCTTGGATCCCATGTGCTTTTACTTTTTTGACCAATCTGCCATGTGGGACCTTGTCAAAAGCCTTGCTAAAATCCATGCAGACTACATCAAACGCAGTACCCTCATCGACCCTCCTTGTCACCTCCTCAAAAATTCAATCAAGTTAGTCAGACACGACCTTCCCTTAACAAATCCATGCTGACTGTCCTTGATTAACCCGTGCCTTTCTAAATGACGATTTATCCTGTCCCTCAGAATTGATTTCAGTAATTTGCCCACCACCGAGGTTAGACTGACTGGCCTGTAATTACTCTGTCTATCTCTTTCTCCCTTTTTAAACAACGGTACAACGTTAGCAGTCCTCCAATCCTCCGGCACCATGCCTGTAGCCAGTGAGGATTGGAAAATGATGTTCAGAGCCTCCGCTATTTCCTCCCTTGCTTCTCTTAACAGCCTGGGATACATTTCATCCGGGCCTGGCGATTTATCTACTTTCAAAGATGCGAAACCCCTTAATACTTCCTCTCTCACTATGTTTATCCCATCCAATATTTCACACTCCTCCTTAACTACAATCTCTGCATCGTCCCCCTCTTTTGTCAAGACAGATGCAAAATATTCATTAAGAACCATTCCCACATCTTCCGCCTCCACACACAGGTTACCCTTTTGGTCTCTAATGGGCCCGACTCTTTCCTTAGTTATCCTCTTGCTCTTTATGTATTTCTAAAACATTTTTGGGTTTTCCTTAATTTGACTTGCCAATATTTTTTCATGCCCTCTCTTTGCTTTCCTAATTTCCTTTTTTAATTTCACCCCTGCACTTTCTATACTCCTCTAGGCTTTCTGCAGTATTGAGCTCTCGGTGTCTGACATAAGCTTCCCTTTTTTGCCTTATCTTACCCTGTGTTTCTCCTTGTCATCCGTTCTTCATTCAATCAGATCATGGCCGATCTGTATCTCAACTCCATTTCCCCGTCTTTGCTCCGTATCCCTCGATACCCTCGCCCAACAAAATCCACCGATCCCCATCTCGAAAATTGACCCCCAGCACCCACAGCCTTTTTTTTTTATTCGTTCACGGGATGTGGGCATCGCTGGCGAGGCCGGCATTTATTGCCCATCCCTAATTGCCCTCGAGAAGGTGGTGGTGAGCCGCCTTCTTGAACCGCTGCAGTCAGTGTGGTGAAGGTTCTCCCACAGTGCTGTTAGGAAGGGAGTTCCAGGATTTTGACCCAGCGACGATGAAGGAACGGCCGATATATTTCCAAGTCGGGATGGTGTGTGACTTGGAGGGGAATGTGCAGGTGGTGTTGTTCCCATGCGCCTGCTGCTCTTGTCCTTCTAGGTGGTAGAGGTCACGGGTTTGGGAGGTGCTGTCGAAGAAGCCTTGGCGAGTTGCTGCAGTGCATCCTGTGGATGGTGCACACTGCAGCCACAGTGCGCCGGTGGTGAAGGGAGTGAATGTTTAGGGTGGTGGATGGGGTGCCAATCAAGCGGGCTGCTTTATCTTGGATGGTGTCGAGCTTCTTGAGTGTTGTTGGAGCTGCACTCATCCAGGCAAGTGGAGAGAATTCCATCACACTCCTGACTTGTGCCTTGTAGATGGTGGAAGGGCTTTGGGGAGTCAGGAGGTGAGTCACTCGCCGCAGAATACCCAGCCTCTGACCTGCTCTCGTAGCCACAGTATTTATAGGCTGGTCCAGTTAAGTTTCTGGTCAATGGTGACCCCCAGGATGTTGATGGTGGGGGATTTGGCGATGGTAATGCCGTTGAATGTCAAGGGGAGGTGGTTAGACTCTCTCTTGTTGGAGATGGTCATTGCCTGGCACTTACCTGGCGCGAACGTTACTTGCCACTTATGAGCCCAAACCTGGATGTTGTCCAGGTCTTGCTGCATGCGGGCTCGGACTGCTTCATTATCTGAGGGGTTGCGAATGGAACTGAACACTGTGCAGTCATCAGCGAACATCCCCATTTCTGACCTTATGATGGAGGGAAGGTCATTGATGAAGCAGCTGAAGATGGTTGGGCCTAGGACACTGCCCTGAGGAACTCCTGCAGCAATGTCCTGGGGCTGAGATGATTGGCCTCCAACAACCACTACCATCTTCCTTTGTGCTAGGTATGACTCCAGCCACTGGAGAGTTTTCCCCCTGATTCCCATTGACTTCAATTTTACTAGGGCTCCTTGGTGCCACACTCGGTCAAATGCTGCCTTGATATCAAGGGCAGTCACTCTCACCTCACCTCTGGAATTCAGCTCTTTTGTCCATGTTTGGACCAAGGCTGTAATGAGGTCTGGAGCTGAGTGGTCCTGGCGGAACCCAAACTGAGCATCGGTGAGCAGGTTATTGGTGAGTAAGTGCCGTTTGATAGCACTGTCGACGACACCTTCCATCACTTTGCTGATGATTGAGAGTAGACTGATGGGGCGGTAATTGGCCGGATTGGATTTGTCCTGCTTTTTGTGGACAGGACATACCTGGGCAATTTTCCACATTGTCGGGTAGATGCCAGTGTTGTAGCTGTACTGGAACAGCTTGGCTAGAGGCGCAGCTAGTTCTGGAGCACAAGTCTTCAGCACTACAGCTGGGATGTTGTCGGGGCCCATAGCCTTTGCTGTATCCAGTGCACTCAGCCGTTTCTTGATATCACGTGGAGTGAATCGAATTGGCCGAAGACTGGCTTCCGTGATGGTGGGGATATCGGGAGGAGGCTGAGATGGATCATCCACTCGGCACTTCTGGCTGAAGATGGTTGCAAACGCTTCAGCCTTGTCTTTTGCACTCACGTGCTGGACTCCGCCATCATTGAGAATGGGGATGTTTGCAGAGCCTCCTCCTCCCGTTAGTTGTTTAATTGTCCACCACCATTCACGACTGGATGTGGCAGGACTGCAGAGCTTTGATCTGATCCGTTGGTTGTGGAATCGCTTAGCTCTGTCTATAGCATGTTGCTTCCGCTGTTTAGCATGCATGTAGTCCTGAGTTGTAGCTTCACCATGTTGGCACCTCATTTTTAGGTACGCCTGGTGCTGCTCCTGGCATGCTCTTCTACACTCCTCATTGAACCAGGGTTGATCCCCTGGCTTGTTGGTAATGGTAGAGTGAGGAATATGCCAGGCCATGAGGTTACAGATTGTGCTGGAATACAATTCTGCTGCTGCTGATGGCCCACAGCGCCTCATGGATGCCCAGTTTTGAGCTGCTAGATCCATTCTGAATCTATCCCATTTAGCACGGTGGTAGTGCCACACAACACGTTGGATGGTGTCCTCAGTGCGAAGACAGGACTTCATCTCCACGAGGACTGTGCGGTGATCACTCCGACCAATACTGTCATGGACAGATGCATTTGCGACAGGTGGATTGGTGAGGACGAGGTCAAGTAAGTTTTTCCCTCGTGTTGGTTCGCTCACCACCTGCCGCAGGCCCAGTCTAGCAGCTATGTCCTTCAGGACTCGGCCAGCTCGGTCAGTAGTGGTGCTACCGAGCCACTCTTGGTGATGGACATTGAAGTCCCCCACCCAGAGTACATTTTGTGCCCTTGCTACCCTCAGTGCTTCCTCCAAGTGGTGCTCAACATGGAGGAGGACTGATTCATCAGCTGAGGGAGGACGGTAGGTGGTAATCAGCAGGAGGTTTCCTTGCCCATGTTTGACCTGATGCCATGAGATTTCATGGGGTCCAGAGTCAATGTTGAGGACTCCCAGGGCCACTCCCTCCTGACTGTATATCACTGTACCGCCACCTCTGGTGGGTCTGTCCTGCCGGTGGGACAGGACATACCCAGGGATGGTGATGGAAGAGTCTGGGACGTCGGCTGAAAGATATGATTCTGTGAGTATGGCTATGTCAGGCTGTTGCTTGACTAGTCTGTGGGACAGCTCTCCCAATTTTGGCACACGTCCCCAGATGTTAGTAAGGAGGACCTTGCAGGGTTGACTGGGCTTGGTGTTTTGCCGTTGTCGTGTCCGGTGCCTAGTGGTCTGATGCCGGGTGGTCCGTCCGGTTTTATTCTTATTATGACTTTTCGTAGCGAGATTTTACAACTGAGTGGCTTGCTAGGCCATTTCAGAGGGCAATTAAGAATCAACCACATTGCTGTGGGTCTGGAGTCACATATAGGCCAGACCGGGAAAGGACGGCAGGTTTCCTTCCCTAAAGGACATTAGTGAACCAGATGGGTTTTTACGACAATCCGGTAGTTTCATGGCCATCATTACTGATACTAGTATTTTAATTCCAGATTTTGATTGAATTAATTGAATTTAAATTAATTAATTGAATTCAAATTCACCAGCTGCCGTGGCGGGATTTGAACTCATGACTCTGGATTTTAGTCCAGGCTTTTGAGAAAGAGAGTTCCAGATTTCCACTCCCCTGAAAAAGTGCTTCCTGATTTCACTCCTAAATGGCCTAACTATTATTTTAAGATCATGCCCCCTTGTTCTGGCTTAGATTAATTATTTTAAAGATCTCGATTAGATCACCCATGGATGAGTGCAGCTCCAACAACACTCAAGAAGCTCGACACCATCCAGGACAAAGCAGCCCGCTTGATTGGCACCCCATCCACCACCCTAAACATTCACTCCCTTCACCACCGGCGCACTGTGGCTGCAGTGTGCACCATCCACAGGATGCACTGCAGCAACTCGCCAAGGCTTCTTCGACAGCACCTCCCAAACCCGCGACCTCTACCACCTAGAAGGACAAGAGCAGCAGGTACATGGGAACAACACCACCTGCACGTTCCCCTCCAAGTCACACCCCATCCCGACTTGGAAATATATCGGCCGTTCCTTCATTGTCGCTGGGTCAAAATCCTGGAACTCCCTTCCTAACAGCACTGTGGGAGAACCTTCACCACACGGACTGCAGCGGTTCAAGAAGGCGGCTCACCACCACCTTCTCGAGGGCAATTAGGGATGGGCAATAAATGCCGGCCTCGCCAGCGATGCCCACATCCCATGAACGAATATAAAAAAAAGGTAGAACAATGTCTGATTTCTGTGTGACCTGCAGAAACTGCTCACAGATTTCTGACAGTGCAGCGCTCCCTCACTACTGACCCTCCGACAGTGCAGTGCTCCCTCAGTACTGACCCTCCGACAGTGCAGCGCTCCCTCAGTACTGACCCTCCGACGGTGCAGCGCTCCCTCAGTACTGACCCACACTGCGGCACTCCCTCAGTACTGACCCTCCGACAGTGCAGCGCTCCCTCAGTACTGACCCTCCCACACTGCGGCACTCCCTCAGTACTGACCCTCCGACAGTGCAGCACTCCCTCAGTACTGACCCTCCGACAGTGCAGCACTCCCTCAGTACTGACCCTCCGACAGTGCAGCGCTCCCTCAGTACTGACCCTCCGACAGTGCAGCGTTCCCTAAGTACTGACCCTCTGACAGTTCAGCGCTCCCTCAGTACTGACCCTCCGACAGTGCGGCGCTCCCTCAGTACTGACTCTCCGCCATTGCAGCACTCCCTCAGTACTGACCCTCTGACAGTGCGGCGCTCCCTCAGTACTGACCCTCCGACAGTGCAGCGTTCCCTCAGTACTGACCCTCCGACAGTTCAGCACTCCCTCAGTACTGACCCTCCGACAGTGCAGCGTTCCCTCAGTACTGACCCTCCGACAGTTCAGCACTCCCTCAGTACTGCACTGGAGCGTCAGCCTGGATTATGGGCTCGTGTCTCTGGAGTGGGACTGACATCCACGACTCTGGAACGAGAATGCTTTGAACTGAGCTAAGCTGACACCTTCGTGTGCTCTGAGCTAATTCCTTGTAATGGAGACACTCAGCCATTTAAACACCTCTATTAAAATAGCGGAGAGTGTTTTTTCGAAATGAATACATTGATGTGACAATGTATCAGGCTGCTCCTTTGCCTTTCACATGGTGTCAGGCAGCCTTTCGACGTCTGTGTTACTCGGAATCTCTGTACTTCTTTTTGTTTGAATTGACAGTGATGGGTCAGGAGCTGTTTATTTGCAAATTAATTGCTATTGGAGAGCTGAAGCTTTTTTTTTCCCCTTAATGGTTAAATTCTGCTGAGTCCCCACATAATTAGCTCTCGACTCGAGCAAATGAGCAGCAGCATGAGGTCTGGAGGAGGATGTGTGGGATGCAAATTGCAATAATCGGGATTATTGATCGTTACACAAACAATAGATGTGAGAGGAAGAGTTGATTTGAATCCAGCTCATACTTTGGACAATTATTTTGCTGAAAGCTTATTGTCGCTTCATTTGTTTGCTGCTAAGGTTTGGTTAACATCGGTCTGTAGTTACGGAAAATCGTCCTAAGGTTCTCTGCGGAAGCATAATCAAAAATGGATGCCGTGCTAAAGAAGGAGACCAATTAACTTTTAAAATTAATTTTCGACAACTCATGGACTAGTTTGACTCAGCTGGGAACACGCTTGTCTTTGAGTCAAAAGCTTGTGTTTAAAATTAATTTTAGAAGTTATTTGGTCTTCCTTCTCTGGCTTTGTGTAGTTCTCTCCATCGCTCCACCATTGGCGGCCGTGCCTTCAGCTGCCTGGGCCCTAAGCTCCGGAATTCCCTCCCTAAACCTCTCCGCCTCTCTCTCCTCCTTTAAGACGCTCCTTAAAACCTACCTCTTTGACCAAGCTTTTGGTCACCTCTCCTAATGTCTCCTTATGAGGCCCACCCTCCAATGGGAAGAAGCCTTTTAACTAAAAGTGTGGGGAGAACTCAAAAAAAAACAGAGACTGGAACAGAAATAAACAGAGCACCAAATGGACCTGAGAAAACATCGTTACAAGCCGGGAAATTACTACTTATGACACCTGCAAATAGTGACACCATGATTCCTGGCCAGATTGGAGATGATTGGGTAATTCCCCCCCGTCAATCGCGCCTGGAGACCGCAATGCTGTAAGTGACTGGGGCTGATTTTACGCACATAATTTGTGTAATGTAACTGTGCTCCACTCACTGCAAATTGCTGGAGAAATAATCCTGCTTTTATGGGGAGATTTTGCTGTAGTTTCGGTCGTGAGTTCTGTTTGCTGTAGTTCGTAAAGACTCTGCTTAAATAGACTCTGTTTGCTGTAGTTCATAAAGACTCTGCTTAAATAGACTCTGTTTGCTGTAGTTCATAAAGACTCTGCTTAAATAGACTGTTTGCTGTAGTTCGTAAAGACTCTGCTTAAATAGACTCTGTTTGCTGTAGTTCATAAAGACTCTGCTTAAATAGACTCTGTTTGCTGTAGTTCATAAAGACTCTGCTTAAATAGACTCTGTTTGCTGTAAAATAGACTCTGTTTAAATAGACTCTGTTTGCTGTAGTTCATAAAGACTCTGCTTAAATAGACTCTGTTTGCTGTAGTTCATAAAGACTCTGCTTAAATAGACTCTGTTTGCTGTAGTTCATAAAGACTCTGCTTAAATAGACTCTGTTTGCTGTAAAATAGACTCTGTTTAAATAGACTCTGTTTGCTGTAGTTCATAAAGACTCTGTTTAAATGGACTCTGTTTGCTGTAGTTCATAAAGACTCTGCTTAAATAGACTCTGTTTGCTGTAGTTCATAAAGACTCTGTTTAAATAGACTCTGTTTGCTGTAGTTCATAAAGACTCTGCTTAAATAGACTCTGTTTGCTGTAGTTCATAAAGACTCTGCTTAAATAGACTCTGTTTGCTGTAAAATCGACTCTGTTTGCTGTAAGTCCCGCCCCCGCCTCCAACTCATTGGCTGACACAGTGGTGTCAATGTTCACTTTAATTCGTGAGATCAGCAAACACACACTATGGCCTTTGAACGGCATTCTGCTACCTGGTGTGTTAATGCAGTCGTTAACCAGGTGCATTGTAAATTGGATTGACACTTCTGTTAAAGTGGATTAAGCTCAGGAACAGGTTAACCATAAATTCACTCGGAGCACAATTGTTTCTGGGCGACCAACTTTGACAATGCAGGCAGCAAATAACACTGAGGGTGTTTGAGAATAAAATCTATCACGGACTGCAGCTACCCACAGGAAATGCTGCTGATTAATGTGCTATAATTAAACCGTCCATAATTATACTGGTTTTGATGCAATTAAAGCCTCCCATGAAAATTCATCAAGGCTGTGATTTATGAACATCTCGAATCAAATAAAAAAGCCCAATGTAACAACCAGACGATATTTCAAAGACAGGAGCAGCTTTTCATTTGCCGAATTAATTCCAAGCTTAATGTGTAACGATACACAAAGGGGCTGTCGCTTGCAGTGTCCGATGCAGTTATAAACCTTTCACCTGGAGAGACAGAAGGCAGTCAGTAAAAGTTCTCAAAAAGGACTCGCAGAAGATGAGGTCATTCTTTGACAGAGTAACTGGGGGGACTGCTTCAGCTCTACGCAGAATCAAAAAGGGTGTGGGGGTCGTGGGGAGATTTTCTGACAGGGGTAAACACAACACCATCCAGGACAAAGCAGCCCGCTTGATTGGCACCCCATCCACCGCCCTAAACATTCACTCCCTTCACCACCGGCGCACCGTGGCTGCAGTGTGTACCATCCACAGGATGCACTGCAGCAACTCGCCAAGGCTTCTTCGACAGCACCTCCCAAACCCGCGACCTCTACCACCTAGAAGGACAAGGGCAGCAGGCACATGGGAACAACACCACCTGCACGTTCCCCTCCAAGTCACACACCATCCCGACTTGGAAATATATCGGCCGTTCCTTCATCGTCGCTGGGTCAAAATCCTGGAACTCCCTTCCTAACAGCACTGTGGGAGAACCGTCACCACACGGACTGCAGCGGTTCAAGAAGGCGGCTCACCACCATCTTCT
This sequence comes from Heptranchias perlo, assembly GCF_035084215.1. Classification (NCBI taxonomy): domain Eukaryota; kingdom Metazoa; phylum Chordata; class Chondrichthyes; order Hexanchiformes; family Hexanchidae; genus Heptranchias; species Heptranchias perlo. The sequence continues at coordinate 73,006,374 of NC_090336.1, forward strand.
CAAGGGGCAATTCGGGATGGTCAATAAATGCCGGCCTCGCCAGCACTGGAAGCGGGCCACACGCCATATTGGTAAAGGCGGTAAGAGAGGCGTCCAACGCCCGTGCCTGAAAGAGGTGTTAGTCCCGTCGCATATACGAAAATAGGGGGTCTCGCACCTGTTTGAGGCCCCCGGCCACCGCCCCGGCAGGATTGGGCTGCCCTGAATACTGCCAGTGCTGGGCCGGCCGCGTTCAGGAAATTGTGGTCTGCTAGCGGCCTGACTGGGGGGGTCCTTAAAGGGACCGCCGCAGCCCGCCACCAAAAAAGGTAAGTTTAATCTTCCCGCTGTAGAGCCGAATATCATTTTTTGAAGTGCGGTCACTGTTGTAATGTAGGAAACGCGGCAGCTAACTTACGCACAGCAAGATCCCACAAACAGCAATGTGATAAATGACCAGATAATCTGTTTTGATATTGGTTGAGGGATAAATATTATCCAAGACACCCGGGGAGAACTCCCCTGCCCTTCTTCGAAATAGCGGCCGTGGGATCTTTTACAGCCACCTGAGAGGGGCAGACGGGGCCCTCGGTTTAACGTCTCATCCGAAAGACGGCACCTCCGACAGTGCGGCACTCCCTCAGTACGGCACCGGGATCGTCGGCCTAGATTTTGTGCTCAAGGAGTGGGACTAAAAGCCACGACCTTCCGACTCAGCGCCCACTGAGCCTCGACTGACCCCGACTTCTGTGTGTTCCCAGTCCCTGCTCCATCCGTCTTTCTCTCTGGGTACCAGTGCCCCATTACCCACGTGCTGACTGCCTTCTCCTCCACAATCAGTCTTCGCCGGGATCTCCCCCTGCCCTCCCCCCCACCTTCCTAGTAAATAAATGACTTTCAATTGCCGTCTCACCAGTCTTAGACTCATGGAATCATAGAGCTGCTCCCCATCTCCGCAAGTGATGAGTAGTCCTTTCTGATGAAAGGACTTGAGTCATCGACATGCAGAAGGGAATTAAGAACATAAGAACATAAGAAATAGGAGCAGGAGTAGGCCAATCGGCCCCTCGAGCCTGCTCCGCCATTCAATAAGATCATGGCTGATCTGATCCTAACCTCAAATCTAAATTCATGTCCAATTTCCTGCCCGCTCCCCGTAACCCCTAATTCCCTTTACTTCGAGGAAACTGTCTATTTCTGTTTTAAATTTATTCAATGATGTAGCTTCCACAGCTTCCTGGGGCAGCAAATTCCACAGACCTACTACCCTCTGAGTGAAGAAGTTTCTCCTCATCTCAGTTTTGAAAGAGCAGCCCCTTATTCTAAGATTATGCCCCCTCGTTCTAGTTTCACCCATCCTTGGGAACATCCTTACCGCATCCACCCGATCAAGCCCCTTCACCAGTTTGCTACCAGGGCTGGAGCACTTCAGCTATGAAGAGAGACTGGGAAGATTGGGTTTGTTTTCCTTGGAGCAGAGGAGGCTGAGGGGGGACATGATTGAGGTGTACAAAATTATGAGGGGCATAGATAGGATGGATACTAAGGAGCTTATTCCCTTCGTTGAGGGTTCTATAACAAGGGGGCATAGATTCAAGGTAAAAGGCGGGAGGATTAGAGGGGATTTGAGAAAGAACTTTTTCACCCAGAGGGTGGTTGGAGTCTGGAACTCACTGCCTGAGAGGGTTGTGGAGGCAGGAACCCTCACAACATTCAAGAAGCATTTGGATGAGCACTTGAAATGCCATAGCATACAAGGCTACGGACCAAATGCTGGAATATGGGATTAGAGTAGACAGGGCTTGATGGCCGGCGCGGACACGATGGGCCGAAGGGCCTCTATCCGTGCTGTATAACTCTATGACTCTATGACAATCTTATATGTGTCAATAAGATCGCCTCTCATTCTTCTGAACTCCAATGAGTAGAGTCCCAATCTACTCAACCTCTCCTCATATGTCCACCCCCTCATCCCCGGGATTAACCGAGTGAACCTTCTTTGTACTGCCTCGAGAGCAAGTATGTCTTTTCTTAAGTATGGACACCAAAACTGTATGCAGTATTCCAGGTGCGGTCTCACCAATACCTTATATAACTGCAGCAATACCTCCCTGTTTTTATATTCTATCCCCCTAGCAATAAAAGCCAACATTGCGTTGGCCTTCTTGATCACCTGCTGCACCTGCATACCAACTTTTTGATTTTCTTGCACTAGGACCCCCATCTCTTAAAAGCCGAGTTCCTTTGAATGTGTAAAGGGTTTCTGAGGGAGACAGCCTTTTGCATTTCCAAACAAAGGAGCTTGAGATGAAAAGTGAGAACGCACGACAGGTCTATCAACGTCTGAAAGGACGTGTCGTCAGAACAGAATTTTTTTCAAAACAGCTTGGGTTTTTGTACAAAAAAATCATCGCCAATTTAACGGGCTACAGACATTTCAATTTTCCACTCTCCGTAAACTTCAGCTCATCCAAAACTCTGCCGCCCCGTATCCTAACTTGCTCCGAGTCCCGTTCACCCATCACCCCCCTGTGCTCACTGACCCTACATTGGCTCCCGGTCTGGGAACGCCTCGATTTTAAAATTCTCATCCTTGTAGGGTGTTTTTGGGGTTGTTCTCAGCCTATTGATCGGTGCAGATATCTGGTCCCCGGTCCAGCCAAGGAACACTTAAACCTCGCGGATCGGGGGTTCAGGAAAACGGGACTTATGCTGACGCACCCGGTGATGGATCACGTAGCCGAATAGCACAGAGAACACACAAACTCGGTGTTTGAATTGAATTGGAATGTTGGTTTTATTATACCGTCAACACGAAGAAAATAACGATAAAAACGGTCCTACACAGTACATTGAGTTACACACACCCATTACAGTACTTTATCCCACTAAACCAAGAGGTTGGTGGGGACCTTGGAGACACCTATCTCACACACACACACACACACACACACACACGTGTGATCCTTTGCACTTACTGGCTGACCGGTTCTCTCGCGTTGGTTTCGCTGGAAGCTGCTCTCCTCCCCGGAGAGCTCGGGTGGAAAAAAAAGAGCGAGCAGGAACTAAGAGGAAGAGAGAGAGAGAGAGAGAGCTGGAAAAGAGATAAGAGCTAAGAAGCAAGAGAGCAGGAACCAGAGACAGCAAACAAGAGCAAAGAACAAGAGAGCAAACAAGAGGGAGAGGGGTTTCGAGCTTCCAGTAGTTTTCGTCGTTAAATGAGGCGCTTTCATGTCTGTTTGAACAGTTCTTACAAAGCCCTTAAGAGTCCTTGGTGGCTTTTGATGGTCTCTCATCATGTTGAAATTGCTCCTCTGGATGGGCCGTTGTTCTTCGAGTTCATTCTGATCGTCCAACACTTGCCACACGAGGCTCCCATTTCATCCCAGGTCCAAGGTGTCCATTGGTTTTGCATCAGGACCGAGGCAAGGCCCCGCCACGTCTGGAGCAGGTGCCTCTCTCAATGGCCGACTGCCTCTCGAATTAGTGCTGATTGTTGACCACCTGCTGTGGGCTTTGCATTAAAAACAGAGACATGTCTGAAGCAGTAATTCTCCCACCTTCCACTGTGTGTGTTGTTGATGTGCCTGGTGACCTCTCACCTATCCTTCCATCTTAGGATTTTGGTCAATGGCCAATGGAAAAGGTGGGATTCCCAGAATTCTCACGATGCTCATATTCAAATCCCTCCGTGGCCTCGACCCTCCCTATCTCTGTAACCTCCTCCTGCCCTTCGAGATCTCTGCGTTCCTCCATTTCTGGCCTCATGTGCAACTCCCCCCCCTTCCTTTTCCCCAACATCGGCGGCCGTGCCACCAGTCGTCTAGGCCCTAATCTCTGGAATTCCCTCCCTAAACCTCTCCACCTCTCTCTCTCCTCCTTTAAGACGCTCCTTAAAACCTCCCTCTGCGACGAAGCTTTGAACCGCTCCTCCTGATATCGCCTCCTTTGACTCGGTGTCAATTTTTGTCGGACTGCGCTCCTGTGAAGCGCCTTGGGACGTTTTTCTACATTAAAGGCGCTATATAAATGCAAGCTGCTGTTGTGAAATATTATTGGGATATAACCACAGAAATCTGCACTTCATAGCGACTTGGGACCCAGAGCAGAACCTTGCGAGGCTCAGTCATGAGTTAGCCGTCCAGCCTCAATCCTAAAACATCACACAGTCGGTACAGGAATTTATTTACTGGCATTACAAATCAGCCAGGAATTGTACTGAATAAATACTTTGAAAAGTATTTATCAACAGAAGGTTTGTTGGGAAGATTGGATGGTGCAGAATATTGGAACTCATTGTCCACCTCTGAGACTCAGACTGGACTCGGGTACATGTTAACACAAGGTAATTCTCATCTCTGACCCAACTGGAAGATCCCTTATGAATTGGGGGTGGCCATTTTCCACCTAATTCAACAACAACTTGCATTTATATAGCGCCTTTAACGTAGTAAGACGTCCCAAGGCGCATCACAGGAGCGATAATCAAACCAAACTTGTTACCGAGTCACGTAAGGAGATATTAGGACAGGTGACCAAAAGCTTGGCCAAAGAGGTAGGTTTTAAGGAGCGTCTTAGAGAGAGAGGGGGAGAGGTTTAGGGAGGGAATTCCAGAGCTTAGGGCCCAGGCAGCCGAAGGCACGGCCGCCAATGGGAATCAGGGATGCGCAAGAGGCCAGAATTGCAGTCGGCAGCAGATGACAACTCAAAACTGCCGATAATAACATAATAAAAATAATAAAAGTCTCAATCACAAAAGAACCATAACAATTGTCGCTGAGGGAACTGAAAATAAGTGTTCACATTGGTGAGATATCAGCGTACAGCGTAGATACACCAGGATGAGGCCAGGAAGGGGAAACTCTAGTTATGAGGAGAGACTTGAGATACTGGACTGTTTCCACTGCAGCAGAGGAGGTTAAGGGGAGATTTAATCGAGGTTTTTAAAATTATGAAGAGTTTTGAAAGGGTAAATAGGGAAAGATTATTTTCTCTGGTTGGGGAGTCAGTGATGAGAGGGTATCAATTTATAATTATCACTACGAGAGTTGGGTGAGACGTTTGGAGAAATTTATTAACACAGAGGGTTGTTTGGAGCAGAGAATGATTTAACACGGGGAGTGGTTGAGACAGAGACCACTGCATCTTTTAAGAGAAAAATGAGATAAATATTTGAAGCAGAGGAAGACACAGGAATATGGGGAGAGCATATCAAGTGGGATTAGCTTTAGATTGGTCTAGCAATGAGCTGGCACCGACACGATGGACAGAATGGCCTCCTTCCTGAGATCTAAACCTCTATTGCTCCATTTCTTTGAGGTTGAATTTAAAACACGTTTTTTTTTTGGTCAGGGCTGGGGAAGATTGAAGCAACTTTAATGCTTTGTGTTCCTGGCTCGTGGCTCTCGCATAACTGGCCAAAACACAAAGGTAAAGCTGACGGGATTGGCTGTGGCTGGTGCCTGTAGAGACCCAACGTCTCATTGGGTCCTCCTGACAGTTGGCCGAACCTTGGCAGCTCTGATTTGTCACTCTGCTTGTCCGACCCTCCGACTAAATATTGGGAAGACCGAAACCATTGTCCCCAGTCCCCGCAGCAAACTCCGTTCCCTCGCCACCGACTCCATCCCTCTCCCTGTCCACTCTCTGAGGCTGAACCAGGCCGTTTGCAAACTTGGCGTCCCATTTGACCCTGAGATGAGCTTCCGACCCCATATCCTCTCCATCACCGAGACCGCCTACTTCCCCCTCCGTAACATCGCCCGTCTCCGCCCCTGCCTCAGCTCATCTGCTGCTGAAACCCTCATCCGTGCCTTTGTTACCTCCAGACTGGACTATTCCAATGCTCTCATCTCCGGCCTCCCATCTTCCACCCTCCGTAAACTTGAGCTCATCCAAAACTCTGCTGCCCCCCCCGTATCCTAACTCGCGCCGAGTCCCGTTCACCCATCACCCCCCTGCGCTCGCTGACCCACATTGGCTCCCAGTCTGGGAACGCCTCGATTTTAAAATTCTCATCCTTGTTTTCAAATCCCTCCATGGCCCTCGCCCCTCTCCCTATCTCTGTAACCTCCTCCAGCCCTACCACCCTCCGTTTTACGTTTTGCGACGTTTAAGGTGCTACATAAATGCAAGTTGTTGTTGTTCTCGACCCCCCCTCAACTACTGGAAACATAAGACTGTCACCTTCCAGGGCTGTGTGACTCTTTGAGTGGGTGGTCGGGTGGGGTGATCAGTTCGAGTCTGACGGACACAGAGCAGAAATGTGTGAGTCGGTCTTGCCTTTGGTTTTTTCCTCCCCCGTTGTGTCGGGCCAACAGAAAGGGCTGTTTGAAATGATGGACAACGGTGAGCTTGTGGTGACACACCCATTCGTGCAAACACACTCAGTGTGAGCTCAGTCCTCCTCCAGCCCAGTCCATTAGAGACGATGGGAATTCAGCGTGATTGACGTCGCCAGACGCTCCAAACAACTCAATTTTCCAAACTGCTTCCAGCTTCTTGTACAAACGTATCACATTGGGGCGTCTAATTTAACGATCGCACTTAACGTCTAAATTAATGCAGATTCTCTCGCCGAACGACACCGTGCCAAGAATTCAGAGGCTTTTATTGTGCCGCACCTGGTCGCAGTGCTAAAATCTCCACCTCCTGCTTTGAAAAGAGATTCCGAAAGGCTGAATTCTCCGAGGATATCTTTTGGCGAGGCTGTTGACTGAGCATTAAAATTGAGGCACGTCCGCACCAGAGAATGTGGCGTTTCTGTACCATTGCCAATGTCATTCCTAGACCAAGGGTAGTATGGGGCAGAGTGGCACTGATACCCTCTCTTAAACAACAACACCTTGCATTTATATAGCGCCTTTAACGTAGTAAAACGTCCCAAGACGCTTCACAGGCACGATTATCGGACAAAATTTGACACCGAGCCAGATAAAGAGATATTAGGACAAGCTTGGTCAAAGAGGCAGGTTTTAAGGAGCGTCTTCAAGGAGGAGAGAGAGAGGTGGAGAGGTTTAGGGAGGGAATTCCAGAGTTTAGGGCCTAGGCAGCTGAAGGTCATCCACTTTGGATCAAAAAAGGATAGAACAGGGTACTTTCTAAATGGTAAAAAGTTAAAAACAGTGGATGTCCAAAAGGGACTTAGGGGTTCAGGTACATCGATCATTGAAGTGTCATGAACAGGTGCAGAAAATAATCAAGAAGGCTAATGGAATGCTGGCCTTTATATCTCGAGGACTGGAGTACAAGGGGACAGAAGTTATGCTGCAGCAATACAAAACCCTGGTTAGACCGCACCTGGAGTACTGTGAGCAGTTCTGGGCACCGCACCTTCGGAAGGACATATTGGCCTTGGAGGGAGTGCAGCGTAGGTTTACTAGAATGATACCCGGACTTCAAGGGTTAAGTTACGAGGAGAGATTACACAAATTGGGGTTGTATTCTCTGGAGTTTCGAAGGTTAAGGGGCGATCTGATCGAAGTTTATAAGATATTAAGGGGAACGGATAGGGTGGATAGAGAGAAACTATTTCCGCTGGTTGGGGATTCTAGGAGTAGGGGGCACAGTCTAAAAATTAGAGCCAGACCTTTCAGGAGCGAGATCAGAAAACATTTCTACACACAAAGGGTGGTAGAAGTTTGGAACTCTCTTCCGCAAACGGCAATTGATACTAGCTCAATTGCTAAATTTAAATCTGAGATAGATAGCTTTTTGGCAACCAAAGGTATTAAGGGATATGGGCCAAAGGCAGGTATATGGAGTTAGATCACAGATCAGCCATGATCTTATCAAATGGCGGAGCAGGCACGAGGGGCTGAATGGCCTACTCCTGTTCCTATGTTCCTAAGGCACGGCCGCCCATGTGGAGTGATGAAAATCAGGAGAACCAGGGGGCTACAGATACAAGATTAAATGTAAGGGATTTAGAACAGAGGGCAGGAGAAACGTCTTCACACAGAGAGTTGTGAGGACGGGGGATTCACTCCCAGGGTTAGTGATGAGGCAGAAACTAATGTCAATATTGAAGATTTGATCGGATAGGAGGGGATGAAGGAAAAGGGTCGGAGGGATATGGAAACAGGGTGGGTAATTATGATTGGAACTATTTGCTTGTGTGGAGGATGAACACCGACACAGACTGAATGGGACGAATAGCCTGATTCCATGTTGGAACTTCTACGTATTTCTGTGTATATTCAAGCAGCCCTTACAAGCGACACTTACTCACCAATAACCTGCTCACCGATGCTCAGTTTGGGTTCCGCCAGGACCACTCGGCTCCAGACCTCATTACAGCCTCGGTCCAAAGATGGACAAAAGAGCTGAATTCCAGAGGTGAGGTGAGAGTGACTGCCCTTGACATCAAGGCAGCATTTGACCGAGTGTGGCACCAAGGAGCCCTAGTAAAATTGAAGTCAATGGGAATCAGGGGGAAAACTCTCCAGTGGCTGGAGTCATACCTAGCACAAAGGAAGATGGTAGTGGTTGTTGGAGGCCAATCATCTCAGCCCCAGGACATTGCTGCAGGAGTTCCTCAGGGCAGTGTCCTAGGCCCAACCGTCTTCAGCTGCTTCATCAATGACCTTCCCTCCATCATAAGGTCAGAAATGGGGATGTTCGCTGATGATTGTGTTCGGTTCCATTCGCAACCCCTCAGATAATGAAGCAGTCCGAGCCCGCATGCAGCAAGACCTGGACAATATCCAGGCTTGGGCTGATAAGTGGCAAGTAACATTCGCGCCAGACAAGTGCCAGGCAATGACCATCTCCAACAAGAGAGAGTCTAACCACCTCCCCTTGACATTCAACGGCATTACCATCGCCGAATCCCCCACCATCAACATCCTGGGGGTCACCATTGACCAGAAACTTAACTGGACCAGCCATATAAATACTGTGGCTACAAGAGCAGGTCAGAGGCTGGGTGTTCTGCAGCAAGTGACTCACCTCCTGACTCCTCAAAGCCTTTCCACCATCTACAAGGCACAAGTCAGGAGTGTGATGGAATACTCTCCACTTGCCTGGACGAGTGCAGCTCCAACAACACACAAGAAGCTCGACACCATCCAGGACAAAGCAGCCCGCTTGATTGGCACCCCATCCACCACCCTAAACATTCACTCCCTTCACCACCGGCGCACCGTGGCTGCAGTGTGTACCATCCACAGGATGCACTGCAGCAACTCGCCAAGGCTTCTTCGACAGCACCTCCCAAACCCGCGACCTCTACCACCTAGAAGGACAAGAGCAGCAGGCACATGGGAACAACACCACCTGCACGTTCCCCTCCAAGTCACACACCATCCCGACTTGGAAATATATCGGCCGTTCCTTCATCGTCGCTGGGTCAAAATCCTGGAACTCCCTTCCTAACAGCACTGTGGGAGAACCTTCACCACACGGACTGCAGCGGTTCAAGAAGGCGGCTCACCACCACCTTCTCGAGGGCAATTAGGGATGGGCAATAAATGCCGGCCTCGCCAGCGACGCCCACATCCCATGAACGAATTTTAAAAAGCCCATGGTTTTGGGAAGAACAGGTGACTTTGGACTTACGCTGCCCAAAGCTCTCCTCCCAAGCCTGCTACAAATAACCCCTGTACTGTATCCCTAAATGTTATTTTCTGAAAGAAATCTATCGGATTTGCAATTGAATGAATCAATACTAAACTCCTTCTGCCGTCTCCCGAGGGAGCTTGATCCATCTATGACCCTTGTCTGCACTTTTCTTACTTCCTGAAGCAGTCTCCCAAAACTCCACCTTACTCTAACTCGAAAACTCCGCCCCGTTCATCCCCAACCTCAGGGTCCCATCAAAATACTCATCCTTATCCTCATTTGCAACCCCTCCATGAGCTTGCCCCATCCAACCTCTGCACCTTCTGTTGAGAATCCCTACGTGGTCAGTTTTCGGTAAAATATTAAAATGTCTACGTGGCAAAGAAGCAGAATGCAAAATGGTTAGAAAGGGTTAATTAGTTAGTAACTGAGATTGGTACAGGTGGCCTGGCCCTCCTGCTGGGCCATATGTTTGCGTAGTCAGCAGGTTTGCATGGTCTTATCAATGTAGAGTCTTTGATGTGATTCAAGGACTGGTCTGAATGTCTCCATGTTTATGGCAGATCAATATAGGTAACGAGCTTAGCCAAAGTTGAAAGACATTCCAGGTTGGGAGATAAGGAACAGAAGGGACAGGGAAGAACATTCCAAGTTGGAAGGTGAGGAAGTTATCCCCTTTGATGTCCAACAGCAACATGGTCAGCACATGGACGATCTATGATTGGCCGGAAATAATGTAACCTCACATGGCAACCTGTGCCCGGCTTATGATTGGTGTTGACCCTCGTTAAGTATGTTCCAACCCTATTGATTTGTATAAAAACGTGTGGATTTCTGTATGTTTCTTGTTCTTGCTCTGCCAGCATAGAGGGACTCTATCAGGAGTCCAAATCAATGCTGCAGACTAAGAACCCTGCTATTAAAGTTGTGCTGAACTTTAAAATGTATTCGACTTCAGTTTTTACTGAACCAGACTGAGGGGAAAGAATCCGGATCGTCACTGTCAGCTGAAGTCCTGGCCCCTGCCCCTCACTCCCGCTCTCCCGACTGAACGCTCCCTATCTTTCCATCCCCTCTGCTGCCTCTCCTGCTTCTACTCACCATCTGTTCCCCCCTCCCACCACTTGGGGCGTTCAGTGCCCTGCTGTGTTCGGATGAGCACGAGGTCTCTTATTCCAATATAAACGCCCTATAACATTGACTCTAGATATAACTAGAGACGGGATTAAAACAAAAAACAAGCAATGGAGCTGTGTGTCTGTCCTTCTATATCCCACTGGCCCTGCCTGACGTCTTTGCGTTATTGTCTCATTCTGCTCGACGGTAAAGCAAAGCACATGGGCAAGATCGTAATCCTTACAGATAGAACACACCTCAAAGGGCACATATCAAATCTCACACGTCCCTCAAATTCAGATGTGATATTGTCTCCTGACTCCAGCTCATGTGAGCTTTGATCTCCCTTGTGAACAAAAAACATTTGATTTTCACCTGTAAGGAATGAATATCAGGCAGGTTCTATACAGAGCAAGCAATTTGCTTCACCAGACTAATCTAGACAGTAATCTACCCACCTCATCCCCCATGTGTATGCTGACAATACCCAGCTCGACCTCTCCAATGCCTTTCGTTCATGGGATGTGGGCGTCGCTGGCAAGGCCGGCATTTATTGCCCATCCCTAATTGCCCCTTGAGAAGGTGGTGGTGAGCCGCCTTCTTGAACCGCTGCAGTCCGTGTGGTGACGGTTCTCCCACAGTGCTGTTAGGAAGGGAGTGCCAGGATTTTGACCCAGCGACGATGAAGGAACGGCGATATATTTCCAAGCCGGGATGGTGTGTGACTTGGAGGGGAACGTGCAGGTGGTGTTGTTCCCATGTGCCTGCTGCTCTTGTCCTTCTAGGTGGTAGAGGTCGCGGGTTTGGGAGGTGCTGTCGAAGAAGCCTTGGCGAGTTGCTGCAGTGCATCCTGTGGATGGTACACACTGCAGCTGCAGTGCGCCGGTGGTGAAGGGAGTGAATGTTTAGGGTGGTAGATGGGGTGCCAATCAAGCGGGCTGCTTTGTCCTGGATGGTGTCGAGCTTCTTGAGTGTTGTTGGAGTTGCACTCATCCAGGCAAGTGGAGAGTATTCCATCACACTCCTGACTTGTGCTTTGTAGATGGTGGAAAAGCTTTGGGGAGTCAGGAGGTGAGTCACTCGCCACAGAATACCCAGTGTCGGACCTGCTTTTGTAACCACAGTATTTATGTGGCTGGTCCAGTTAAGTTTCTGGTCAATGCTGACCCCCAGGATGTTGATGGTGGGGGATTCGGCGATGGTAATGCCGTTGAATGTCAAGGGGAGGTGGTTAGACTCTCTCTTGTTGGAGATGGTCATTGCCTGGCACTTGTCTGGCGCGAATGTTACTTGCCACTTATCAGCCCAAACCTGGATGTTGTCCAGATCTTGCTGCATGCGGGCTCGGACTGCTTCATTATTTGAGGGGTTGCGAATGGAACTGAACACTGTGCAATCGTCAGCGAACATCCCCATTTCTGACCTTATGATGGAGGGAAGGTCATTGATGAAGCAGCTGAAGATGGTTGGGTCGAGGACACTGCCCTGAGGAACCCCTGCAGCAATGTCCCGGGGCTGAGATGATTGGCCTCCAATGACCACTACCATCTTCCTACCTCTGTGCTCCAAGGCTGCTTGTCCGACACACAGTGTTGGATTAGCTTCTAACCTTCATCAACCACCACTTGCATTTATATAGCGCCTTAAACGTCGGTGAACGACCGCAGAGGCAGAGACCTCTTGGAAAAAATTCTGAAGGACAAAATTAGTCTCCAATTGGAGAAGCAAGGATTAATCAGGGATAGTCAACATGGCTTTGTCAAGGGAAGATCATGTCTGACTAATTTGATTGAATTTTTTGAGGGGGTGACTAGGCGTGTGGATGAGGGTAACGCAGTGGATGTGGCATACATGGATTTCAGTAAGGCCTTCGATAAAGTCCCCCACAGGAGACTGGTCAAGAAGGTACGAGCCCATGGAATCCAGGGTGCCTTGGCACTTTGGATACAAAACTGGCTTAGTGGCAGAAGGCAGAGGGTGATGGTCGAAGGTTGTTTTTGTGACTGGAAGCCTGTGGCCAGTGGGGTACCACAGGGATCGGTGCTGGGTCCCTTGCTGTTTGTGGTCTACATTAATGACTTGGATATGAATGTAAAAGGTATGATCAGTAAGTTCGCTGATGATACAAAGATTGGTAGGGTGGTAAATAGTGAGGAGGATAGCCTCAGTCTGCAGGACGATATAGATGGGTTGGTCAGATGGGCGGAACAGTGGCAAATGGAATTTAACCCGGAAAAGTGCGAGGTGATGCACTTTGGAGGGACTAACAAGGCAAGGGAATACACAATGAATGGGAGGACCCTAGGCAAGACAGAGGGTCAGAGGGATCTTGGTGTGCAAGTTCACAGATCCCTGAAGGCGGCGGAACAGGTAGATAAGGTGGTAAAGAAGGCATATGGGATACTTGCCTTTATTAGTCGAGGCATAGAATATAAGAGCAAGGAGGTTATGATGGAGCTGTATAAAACACTGGTTAGGCCACAGCTGGAGTACTGTGTGCAGTTCTGGTCGCCACACTACAGGAAGGATGTGATCGCTTTGGAGAGGGTGCAGAGGAGATTCACCAGGATGTTACCAGGGCTGGAGCGCTTCAGCTATGAAGAGAGACTGGGAAGATTGGGTTTGTTTTCCTTGGAGCAGAGGAGGCTGAGGGGGGACATGATTGAGGTGTACAAAATTATGAGGGGCACAGATAGGATGGATACTAAGGAGCTTTTTCCCTTCGTTGAGGGTTCTATAACAAGGGGACATAGATTCAAGGTAAAAGGCGGGAGGTTTAGAGGGGATTTGAGAAAGAACTTTTTCACCCAGAGGCTGGTTGGAGTCTGGAACTCACTGCCTGAAAGGGTTGTGGAGGCAGGTACCCTCACAACATTCAAGAAGCATTTGGATGAGCACTTGAAATGCCATAGCATACAAGGCTACGGACCAAATGCTGGAATATGGGATTAGAGGAGACAGGGCTGATGGCCGGCGCGGACACGATGGGCCGAAGGGCCTCTATCCGTGCTGTATAACTCTATGACTCTATGACCTCCTTGAGGACTTCCATTCCTCCCACTGTCTGAAAACTTCTAAAACCCCAGCTCGGCAGTGCCTCATCATCCGTTGCCTCTTGGCTCACGTTGACTTCTCTTGTATGTTTTTCCAACCTCAGTGCTCGTCCTGCCTCAGCCTCTCACTTCGGTCTCTCGACACAATAAACCAACGCCTCATTTCAATTTGTGGATTGCAAGCCAAACTCCCACTGTAACTTGCCAATGATAATAAATTTGCCATTTCTTGTCAAAGAATTTATCAGTCAATTTGTACTCGAGGAATTTGACAGTTTAATAGCATGGAAACTTTGTACTTATCAGCAGGGTGCAAACCGCCCTTGACGTCCCCTTCCCCTGCTGCGTTAATATGCAGTCTGCTCAAAGCTGGCAGCGGGAGCTAATTTAATGTCTGTGTTGCGACTACGGTATTAATTTCATCCACAGTACCTCAGCCACTGGGACCTGATTGCAGTCAGCAGCACAGTTAACATAAATGTTTTATAATTACGGAAAGAGCAAGAGGATAACTAAGGAAAGAGTCGGGCCCATTAGAGACCAAAAAGGTAACCTGTGTGTGGAGGCGGAAGATGTGGGAATGGTTCTTAATGAATACTTTGCATCTGTCTTCACAAAAGAGGGGGACGATGCAGAGATTGTAGTTAAGGAGGAGTGTGAAATATTGGATGGGATAAACATAGTGAGAGAGGAAGTATTAAGGGGATTAGCATCTTTGAAAGTAGATAAATCGCCTGGCCCAGATGAAATGTATCTCAGGCTGTTAAGAGAAGCAAGGGAGTAAATAGCGGAGGCTCTGAACATCATTTTCCAATCCTCTCTGGATACAGGCATGGTGCCGGAGGATTGGAGAACTGCTAAAGTTGTACCGTTGTTTAAAAAGGGAGAAAGAGATAGACCGAGTAATTATAGGCCAGTCAGTCTAACCTCGGTGGTGGGCAAATTATTGAAATCGATTCTGAGGGACAGGATAAATCGTCATTTAGAAAGGCACGGGATAATCAAGGACAGTCAGCACGGATTTGTTAAGGGAAGGTCATATCTGACTTACTTGATTGAATTTTTTGAGGAGGTAACAAGGAGGGTCGATGAGGGTAATGCGTTTAATGTAGTGTACGTGCATTATAGCAAGGCTTTTGACAAGGTCCCACATTGCAGACTGGTCAATAAAGTAAAAGCCCATGGGATCCAAGGGAGAGTGGCTAGTTGGATCCAAAATTGGATCAGTGTCAGGAAGCAAAGGGTAATGGTTTCATGGGTGTTTTTGCGACTGGAAGGCTGTTTCCAATGGGATTCTGCAGGGCTCGGTACTGGGTCCCTTGCTTTTTGTGGCATATATTAATGATTTGGACTTGAATGTGGGGGGGCTTGATCAAGAAGTTTGCAGATAATACAAAAATTGGCCGTGTGGTTGATAGTGAGGAGGAAAGCTGTAGACTGCAGGAAGATATCAATGGACTGGTCAGGTGGGCAGAAAAGTGTCAAATGGAATTCAATCCGGAGAAGTGTGAGGTAATGCATTTGGGGAGGGCAAACAAGGCAAGGGAGTACACAATAAATGGGAGGATACTGAGAGGTTTAGAGGAACAGAGGGACCTTGGAGTGCATGTCCACAGATCCCTGAATGTAGCAGGACAGGTAGATAAGGTGGTTAAAAAGGCATAGGGGATACTTTCCTTTATTAGCCGAGGCATAGAATATAAGAGCAGGGAGGTTATGCTCGAACTGTATAAAACACTAGTTAGGCCACAGCTTGAGTACTGGGCACAGTTCTGGTTGTCACATTACAGGAAAGATGTGACTGCACTAGAGAGGGTGCAGAGGAGATTTACGAGGATGTTGCCAGGACTGGAGAATTTTAGCTGTGAGGAAAGATTGGAGAGGCTGGGGTTATTCTCTTTGGAACAAAGGAGGCTGAGGGGAGATTTAATTGAGGTGTATAAAATTATGATGGGACTAGATAGAGTGGATAGGGAGGACCTATTTCCCTTAGCAGAGGGGTCAGTGACCAGGGGGCATAGATTTAAAGTAATTGGTAGAAGGATTAGAGGGGAGCTGAGGAGAAATATTTTCACCCAGAGGGTGGTGGGGGTCTGGAACTCACTGCCTGAAAGGGTGGCAGAGGCAGAAACCCTCAACTCATTTAAAAAGTACTTGGATGTGCACTTGAAGTGCCGAAACCCACAGGGCTACGGACCAAGTGCTGGAAAGCGGGATTAAGCTGTGTGGCCCTTTATCGGCCAGCACGGACACGATGGTTCGAATGGCCTCCTTCTTTTTTTTTAGAAGTTACAACATGGAAACAGGCCCTTCGGCCCAACATGTCCATGTCGCCCAGTTTATGCCACTAAGCTAGTCCCAATTGCCTGCACTTGGCCCATATCCCTCTATACCCATCTTACCCATGGAACTGTCCAAATGCTTTTTAAAAGACAAAATTGTACCCGCCTCTACTACTGCCTCTGGCAGCTCGTTCCAGACACTCACCACCCTTTGAGTGAAAAAATTGCCCCTCTGGATCCTTTTGTATCTCTCCCCTCTCACCTTAAATCTATGCCCCCTCGTTATAGACTCCCCTACCTTTGGGAAAAGATTTTGACTATCGACCTTATCTATGCCCCTCATTATTTTATAAACTTCTATAAGATCACCCCTTAACCTCCTACTCTCCAGGGAAAAAAGTCCCAGTCTGTCTAACCTCTCCCTGTAAGTCAAACCATCAAGTCCCGGTAGCATCCTAGTAAATCTTTTCTGCACTCTTTCTAGTTTAATAATATCCTTTCTATAATAGGGTGACCAGAACTGTACACAGTACTCCAAGTGTGGCCTCACCAATGCCCTGTACAACTTCAACAAGACATCCCAACTCCTGCATTCAATGTTCTGACCAATGAAACCAAGCATGCCGAATGCCTTCTTCACCACCCTATCCACCTGTGACTCCACTTTCAAGGAGCTATGAATCTGTACTCCTAGATCTCTTTGTTCTATAACTCTCCCCAACGCCCTACCATTAACGGAGTAGGTCCTGGCCCGATTCGATCTACTCCTGGCCCGATTCGATCTACTGTGCCGTAACTTTCTATGATTCCATGATCCACTCGCTCGAACCTACACAGCTGGGATGTGTGAGTAACTGGTGTGAAGGGAGACTTGAGGAGTCAGAACAATGGAGATTAATGAGGAGTCAGAACAATGGAGATTAATGAGCAGTGAGCAGATTGTTCAGCGATAACAAGAAGCGAATTGCGAAGGCAAGTTTGTAACGAGGTATTTAACTGCTGCGTCACAGCCCTCAGTGAACGTGCCCGTCATAATCTGAGTTTGTGTTTTGATGAACAAAGGCTGATCACGACGTCAGACTTGGCTCAGTGGGTAACACTCGAGTCTGTTCCGCCATTCAGTGAGATCATGGCTGATCTGTATCTTAACACCATTTACCCGCCTTGGATCCCATAATACCCTTGGCTAACAAAAATCTATCGAGCTCAGATTTAAAATGACTAATTGAGCGAGCATCTACTGTGGGAGTGAGTTCCACACGTCGACCACCCTTTGTGTGAAGAAGTGTTTCCAAACTTCGCTCCTGAATGGCCTGGCTCTGAGTTTAAGGTTATGTCCCCTTGTCCTAGACTCCCCCCACCAGCGGGAAAAGTTTCTCTCTATCTACCCTATCAATTCCTTTCAAAATCTTAAAAACCTCAATCAAATTGTGGCCATGAAACTACCGGATTGTCGTAAAAACCCATCTGGTTCACTAATGTCCTTTAGGGAAGGAAACCTGCCGTCCTTACCCGGTCTGGGCCTATATGTGACTCCAGACCCACAGCAATGTGGTTGATTCTTAATCGCCCTCTGAAATGGCCTAGCAAGCCACTCAGTTGTACAATCTCGCTAAAAAAAGTCACAACAAGAATAAAACTGGACGGACCACCCGGCATCGGACACGACAAAGGCAATTTAATTTAGATAAATGTGAGGTGATGCATTTTGGTAGATCGAATCGGGCCAGGACCTACTCCGTTAATGGTAGGGCGTTGGGGAGAGTTATAGAACAAAGAGATCTAGGAGTACAGGTTCATAGCTCCTTGAAAGTGGAGTCACAGGTGGATAGGGTGGTGAAGAAGGCATTCGGCATGCTTGGTTTCATTGGTCAGAACATTGAATACAGGAGTTGGGATGTCTTGTTGAAGTTGTACAAGACATTAGTAAGGCCACACTTGGAATACTGTGCACAGTTCTGGTCACCCTATTATAGAAAGGATATTATTAAACTAGAAAGAGTGCAGAAAAGATTTACTAGGATGCTACCGGGACTTGATGGTTTGACTTATAGGGAGAGGTTGGATAGACTGAGACTTTTTTCCCTGGAGAGTAGGAGGTTTAGGGGTGATCTTATAGAAGTCTATAAAATAATGAGGGGCATAGATAAGGTAGATAGTCAAAATCTTTTCCCAAAGGTAGGGGAGTCTATAACGAGGGGGCATAGATTTAAGGTGAGAGGGGAGAGACACAAAAGGGTCCAGAGGGGCAATTTTTTCACTCAAACGGTGGTGAGTGTCTGGAACGAGCTGCCAGAGGCAGTAGTAGAGGCGGGTACAATTTTGTCTTTTAAAAAGCATTTGGACAGTTCCATGGGTAAGATGGGTATAGAGGGATATGGGCCAAGTGCAGGCAATTGGGACTAGCTTAGTGGTATAAACTGGGCGACATGGACATGTTGGGCCGAAGGGCCTGTTTCCATGTTGTAAACTTCTATGATTCTATGATAAACCAAGCCCAGTCGACCCTGCAAAGTTCTCCTCACTAACATCTGGGGACTTGTGCCAAAATTGGGAGAGCTGTCCCACGGACTAGTCAAGCAACAGCCTGACATAGCCATACTCACAGAATCATACCTTTCAGCCAACGTCCCAGACTCTTCCATCACCATCCCTGGGTATGTCCTGTCCCACCGGCAGGACAGACCCACCAGAGGTGGCGGTACAGTGATATACAGTCAGGAGGGAGTGGCCCTGGGAGTCCTCAACATTGACTCCGGACCCCATGAAATCTCATGGCATTATGTAAAACATGGGCAAGGAAACCTCCTGCTGATTACCACCTACCGCCCTCCCTCAGCTGATGAATCAGTCCTCCTCCATGTTGAGCACCACTTGGAAGAAGCACTGAGGGTAGCAAGGGCACAGAATGTACTCTGGGTGGGGGACTTCAATGTCCATCACCAAGAGTGGCTCGGTAGCACCACTACTGACCGAGCTGGCCGAGTCCTGAAGGACATAGCTGCTAGACTGGACCTGCGGCAGGTGGTGAGCGAACCAACACGAGGGGAAAACCTACTTGACCTTGTCCTCACCAATCTCCCTGTCGCAAATGCATCTGTCCATGACCGTATTGGTCGGAGTGACCACCGCACAGTCCTCGTGGAGACGAAGTCCCGTCTTCGCACTGAGGACACCATCCAACGTGTTGTGTGGCACTACCACCGTGCTAAATGGGATAGATTCAGAACAGATATAGCAGCTCAAAACTGGGCATCCATGAGGCACTGTGGGCCATCAGCAGCAGCAGAATTGTATTCCACCACAATCTGTAACCTCATGGCCCGGCATATTCCTCACTCTACCATTACCAACAAGCCAGGGGATCAACCCTGGTTCAATGAGGAGTGTAGAAGAGCATGCCAGGAGCAGCACCAGGCGTACCTAAAAATGAGCTGCAACTCAGGACTACATTCATGCTAAACAGCGGAAGCAACATGCTATGGACAGAGCTAAGCGATTCCACAACCAAAAGATCAAATCAAAGCTCTGCAGTCCTGCCACATCCAGTCGTGAATGGTGGTGGACAATTCCATTCACAACCCCTCAAATAATGAAGCAGTCCGAGCCCGCATGCAGCAAGTCCTGGACAACATCCAGGCTTGGGCTGATAAGTGGCAAGTAACATTTGCGCCAGACAAGTGCCAGGCAATGACCATCTCCAACAAGAGAAAGTCTAACCACCTCCCCTTGACATTCAACGGCATTACCATCAACGAAACCCCCACCATCAACATTCTGGGGGTCACCATCGACCATAAACTGAACTGGACCAGCCATATAAATACTGTGGCTACAAGAGCAAGTCAGAGGCTGGGTATTCTGCGGCGAGTGACTCACCTCCTGACCCCCCAAAGCCTTTCCACCATCTACAAGGCACAAGTCAGGAGTGTGATGGAATGCTCTCCACTTGCCTGGATGAGTGCAGCTCCAACAACACTCAAGAAGCTCAACACCATCCAGGACAAAGCAGCCCACTTGATTGGCACCCCATCCACCGCCCTAAACATTCACTCCCTTCACCACCAGCGCACAGTGGCTGCAGTGTGTACCATCCACAGGATGCACTGCAGCAACTCGCCAAGGCTTCTTCGACAGCACCTCCCAAACCCGCGACCTCTACCACCTAGAAGGACAAGAGCAGCAGGCACATGGGAACAACACCACCTGCACGTTCCCCTCCAAGTCTCACGCCATCCCGACTTGGAAATATATCGGCCGTTCCTTCATCGTCGCTGGGTCAAAATCCTGGAACTCCCTTCCTAACAGCACTGTGGGAGAACCTTCACCACACGGACTGCAGCGGTTCAAGAAGGCGGCTCACCACCACCTTCTCAAGGGGCAATTAGGGATGGGCAATAAATGGCGGCCTCGCCAGCGACGCCCACATCCCATGAACGAATAAAAGAAAAGCCTTATCTCTCCACCCCCCCTCCCTTTCCTCAACCTAATCTCTCCATCCCCCTCCCTTTCCCCCTTGCTCGTTATCCTTTATTGTAAAGCCCTCTGTGAGATCTTCCTGCACATGAGGAGCATGAAACAAATCCAAGGTGTTGTATTAAAACATCCCTATTTCAAATAGCCATTCATCTACGTGAGAGAAATGACAGCAGAGAATCAGTTGTACTTTCATCTTGAACTGCAAATTCAGGAAGAGCTTTGTTCGACTGCCATCTGATAATGTGTCACGATGACGGAAAGGGGCTTCTTAAAGTCCTTCTCTGTGTCGGTCACATTCAGACTTGGAACATCAACACCAATGAAAAGCAGGATTATCTGCCGTTGTCTTCAAATCACACTTTGCTCGCGGCACATCTTTACCTCGGCTGGAAATAGTCAGGAACGAAGAAACCCTCCAGCTGTGGGGATTGCAGCAAATCGAGGTTGACATCCGAAATTGTGCCTCTGTGAGGAAATTGCCAAGTGGAAGTCATGTTGGAGGGGAGGGAAACCTTGGCCCGCGAGTGCTGACCGTGAGGTGGAACGTCGTGACTTTAATAAATCTGCCGGCCTCCAAGTCAGAGCAGATTCCTCGGGCCCTTAAAGTGTCAGCCGTGGCTCACTGGGAAGCACTCCTCTCCTCTTGAGTCAGACGGTCGTGGGGTCCAAGTCCCACCCCAGAGACCTGAGCGCAGAACCCTGGCCGTCGCTGTCGGAGCTGCCGTCTTTCGGGTGAGACGTTAAACCGAAGACCCGCCTGCCCTCCCGGGTGGACGTAAAGGATCCGACGGCCACTATTTCAAAGAATATCGCTAATGCAGGTTACCTGGTCACGTATCGCGTCGCTGTTTGTGGGATCTTGCTGTGCGCGAATTGGCTGCCGCGTTACAAGAGTGACTACACTTCAAAAGTGCTTCGTTGGCTGTAAAGGGCTTTGAGACGTCCTGAGGTTGGAAAAGGTGTGATAGAAATGCGAGTTCTTTCTTTTTGTTTTGTTCCCGGTCTTCTCTCTGTTTCCTTTTGCTCCGTTTTCAAACGCAGCATTGGCTGCTCGAGAGGGACGGCAGTTCACCTGTTGTCGCCCTCAACTCACATCGGTCTGCAACCAATCCCAGCGAGTTACAAGGCAGCGACAGGAGAATAAATCTGGTCACTTGTGTTGGTAATTGGTAGTCCATCTGTGAACCTGAGCCCTTCCAAAACTCTGCTGCCCGTATCGTAACTCACAGCAAGTCCCGTTCACCCATCACCCCTGTTGAAAGACAGAGAGGGAAGTGCTAACAGAGTAAGAACATTCAACTGGGAACTGAGTAGAATGGGCCGATACTCTCTGGAGTTTCAAAGAATGAGAGGTGATCTTATTGAAACAGATAAGATTCTGAGGGGGCTTGACAGGGTAGATGCTGAGAGGCTGTTTCCCCTGGCTGGAGAGTCTAGAACTAGGGGGCATAGTCTCAGGATAAGGGGTCGGCCATTTAGGACCAAGATGAGGAAACATTTCTTCACTCAGAGGTTTGTGAATCTTTGGAATTCTCTACCCCAGAGACGTTGAGGATATTCAAGGCTGAGATCGATAGATTTTTGGACTCTAGGGGAATCAAGGGATACTGGGTGGAGTTGAGATCGAAGATCAGCCATGATCTGATTGAACGGTGGAGCAGGCTCGAGGGGCCGAACGGCCGACTCCCGCTCCTGTTTCTTATCTACAACTCTCCGAGATCTCCGTGCTCCTTCAATTCTGGCCTCCTGCGCATCCCCGATTTTCATCACCCTACCGTTGGCAGCCCTGCAGAGATCTCGGAGGGTTGTAGGAGGTTACAGAGATAGTGAGGGGGGGGCGAGGAGGCCACGGAGGGATTTGAAAACAAGGATGAGAATTTTTAAATCGAGGCGTTCCCGGACCGGGAGCCAATGTAGGTCATCGAGCACAGGGTGGGTGATGGGAGAACGGGACTTGGTGCGAGTTAGGATACGGGGGCAGCAGAGTTTTGAATGAACTCAAGTTTACGGAGGGTGGGAGATGGGAGGCCGGCCAGGAGAGCATTGGAATGGTCGAGTCTGGAGGTAACGACGGCACGGATGAGGGTTTCAGCAGCAGATGAGCTGAGGCAGGGGCGGAGACGGGCGATGTTACAGAGGTGGAAGTAGGCGGTCTCGGTGATGGAGCAGATATGTGGTCGGAAGCTCATCTTGGGGTCAAATAGGTTGCCAACGACCTGGTCCGGGGAGTTGTAGGTTATTTGGTAAGCTTCATTTTGCTGGCGTAGGGAAGCTTATGTGCTGACATCACAGGGTCTGAACTGCATTTAGTGTAGGGCTGGTTAAAATATATAAACGTTTCATTTATTCACGATAATAACCAATTCTGTTATTCGGTATCTGCGAACTTGCCATAAATTGTGGGGATTCCAACAGATTTGTTCATTGCTGGTAAAATGGGTTTGTATCTGTTCTGTCTGAAGTTGGTGGATCGTTTAACTGTTTGTTTCTCCGACTGATTTAAGAATTCATTTTCACAATTATTGACGTTCATGCATGTAATATGAAACTTTCTACAATAACAAGCTCCCGACAGTTAAGAAAAAACGCTCTCAATTAACTTCTTCATGGCGTCTGCTGGGTTCATTCACCTCACACCAATTTCCCTACGAAGAAACTGCCCAAAGCAAATGGGGATTTGGTGACTTTGTATTTCCAAGCGAACCGTATTTGCGATTGGGAATCGCATCAGGGGCTCTGCCATAATTTCTCCTTTGGGTTCAACAATGAGCATAAGAAATAGGAACAGAAGAACATGAGAAATAGGAGCAGGAGTAGGCCAATCGGCCCCTCGAGCCTGCTCCGCCATTCAATAAGATCATGGCTGATCTGATCCTAACCTCAAATCTAAATTCATGTCCAATTTCCTGCCCGCTCCCCGTAACCCCTAATTCCCTTTACTTCTCGGAAACTGTCTATTTCTGTTTTAAATTTATTTAATGATGTAGCTTCCACAGCTTCCTGGGGCAGCAAATTCCACAGACCTACTACCCTCTGAGTGAAGAAGTTTCTCCTCATCTCAGTTTTGAAAGAGCAGCCCCTTATTCTAAGATTATGCCCCCTAGTTCTAGTTTCACCCACCCTTGGGAACATCCTTACCGCATCCACCCGATCAAGCCCCTTCACAATCTTATATGTTTCAATAAGATCGCCTCTCATTCTTCTGAACTCCAATGAGTAGAGTCCCAATCTACTCAACCTCTCCTCATATATCCGCCCCCTCATCCCCGGGATTAGCCGAGTGAACCTTCTTTGTACTGCCTCGAGAGCAAGTATGTCTTTTCTTAAGTATGGAGACCAAAACTGTATGCAGTATTCCAGGTGCGGTCTCACCAATACCTTATATAACTGCAGCAATACCTCCCTGTTTTTATATTCTATTCCCCCTAGCAATAAACGGCAACATTCCGTTGGCCTTCTTGATCATTGAGGAACTGGTTGGGTTTTTCCGACAATCCGACTGTTTCATGGTCACTTTTACAGATACCGATTTTTTTTTCTTATCTCCAGATTTTTTAAACTGAATCCTTGCCTTTCTGAAGATTCTCCTCTTCAAATGTGCCTTTGCCCCCACCTCTTGATCATCACCCTCTTTATCTCGTCCTCCCCCTCACACAGCGTCTGCTCGCTGTGCACTGCTCCATAAAGCGCTTTGCGATGTGTCTTTGTACGCAATGCGAGCTGTAGAAGTGTAAACCTTTGTTGTTCTTCTAAATAATTTAATTCTATCCACATTTATAGATCTATTTTGGTTGGAGAGAAGGTTAATTTTTGAATGGATTTGCTCAAGTGGTTTAAGCCAGTTAGTTCCTCGAACCTGTGTTTACCCCTGACGCAGGTCCAGTTTCACTTGGACCACTTGACGTGATCTGTAGGGACGCCCGTGTAAGATGAAGAGTGGTGATTTTGAAGCTTCTGGCAAGTGCAGGTCAGGAGCTTGTCATTTCTCCCCTCAGGGTTTGCAGATCAACCAGAAGAGATGTTGAAAAATTGGCACACAGGAAATGCTGGAAACGTTCAGCAAGTCGGGCATGATCCGTAAAGGAAGGAAAATATTAACGCTTCATGGGAACGTAGGAATTGCAGGAAGAGAAAAAGACCGAGGACCATCTCGTTCGCCTTCTACCATCCATCAGACCATATTTATTTTAATTATTCATTCATGGGATGTGGGCGTCGCTGGCGAGGCCGGCATTTATCGCCCATCCCTAATTGCCCCTTGAGAAGGTGGTGGTGAGCCGCCTTCTTGAACCGCTGCAGTCCGTGTGGTGAAGGTTCTCCCACAGTGCTGTTAGGAAGGGAGTTCCAGGATTTTGACCCAGCGACGATGAAGGAACGGCCGATATATTTCCAAGTCGGGATGGGGTGTGACTTGGAGGGGAACGTGCAGGTGGTGTTGTTCCCATGTGCCTGCTGCTCTTGTCCTTCTAGGTGGTAGAGGTCGCGGGTTTGGGAGGTGCTGTCGAAGAAGCCTTGGCGAGTTGCTGCAGTGCGTCCTGCGGATGGTACACACTGCAGCCACTGTGCGCCGGTGGTGAAGGGAGTGAATGTTTAGGGTGGTGGATGGGGTGCCAATCAAGCGGGCTGCTTTGTCCTGGATGATGTCGATCTTCTTGAGTGTTGTTGGAGCTGCACTCGTCCAGGCAAGTGGAGAGTATTCCATCACACTCCTGACTTGTGCCTTGTAGATGGTGGAAAGGCTTTGGGGAGTCAGGAGGTGAGTCACTCGCTGCAGATCCAACAATAATGGAGTTGTTGACTGATTGTAGCAATCAATCTCCATCAACGAGTCTACGACAGACCCAGACATGAGGCAAGGAAAACCCCCAGTGGTGGAGAGCTTTGGGAACCAGAGGTCCAAAGTCTCCTGTTCCTCCCGAGCCTGTTACACTCACCACACGTCATGCCTCAAATCACTCAGATACTTGATCCCGAAATATTATTTTCTGAAAGAAATCTCTCTCATTTGCACTTTGAATGAATCAACACTCTCTGCTCCCACCGTCTCCCCAGGGAGCCTGTTCCAGAGATTGACCACTGGCTCCCTGAGATATTGTTTCCGCAGATCAGTTTTGAATTGACCCCCCCACCCCCCACATTCGAGCACAGGCCGTGTCCTCTGGTTCTACTGTTCTGGTCAAGGTGAACCAGCTGGTCATGGTCGAATCCTAAAAACATGCCCAATTTACATAATTCCTCCTCATAATCCAATCGTCATGCTGGTGCCCCTGTCTCCTGAATCACGGATCTCAGCGTAAAGCCAGAGCAAACTTGGCCAATTTGCTGATTGGTCAGGCCAGTGTATTGGAGCCTTATAAAAGAGGACGATACTTTCGGAAGGCTCCAATCAGGAATTGAAGAGAAACCTCTTTCCCCAGAGAGTGGTGAGAATGTGGAACTCGCTCCCACAAGGAGTAGTTGAGGCGAATAGTGTAGGAACATTTAAGGGGAAGCTGGATAAACACGAGGGAGAAAGGAATAGAAGGTTATCCTGATAGGGTTACATTGACTTACATCGAGCCCACAGCACAGAAACAGGCCATTCGGCCCAACTGGTCCATGCCGGCGTTTATGTTCCCCACGAGCCTCCTCCGTGGGGAATTCCTTATTTTGTGTGATTCTCGGACACTGGACGAATAGTCAAGCAAAGAAAGTCTCCCTCACTCACAATAGTTTCGTTAATCAAAAGTAGTTATTTAATGATGTTATCATTCATACGAGCATTCACGAAGCAAAATCAAACCGTACATGTGACTTTCCTCTATAAAATCCCGTTATACACTTAATAATTCGCAACGTTATTATGTAATGACTGCACTCATCCAAGCAAGTGGAGAGTATTCCATCACACTCCTGACTTGTGCCTTATAGATGGTGGAAAGGCTTTGGGGAGTCAGGAGGTGATTCACTCGCCGCAGAATACCCAGCCTCTGACCTGCTTTTGTAGCCACAGTATTTATGTGGCTGGTCCAGTTAAGTTTCTGGTCAATGGTGACCCCCAGGATGTTGATGGTGGGGGATTCGGCGATGGTAATGCCGTTGAATGTCAAGGGGAGGTGGTTAGACTCTCTCTTGTTGGAGATGGTCATTGCCTGGCACTTGTCTGGCGCGAATGTTACTTGCCACTTATCAGCCCAAGCCTGGATGTTGTCCAGGTCTTGCTGCATGCGGGCACGGACTGCTTCATTATCTGAGGGATTGCGAATGGAACTGAACACTGTGCAATCATCAGCGAACATCCCCATTTCTGACTTTATGATGGGGGGAAGGTCATTGATGAAGCAGCTGAAGATGGTTTGGCCTAGGACACTGCCCTGAGGAACTCCTGCAGCAATGCCCTGGGGCTGAGATGATTGGCCTCCAACAACCACTACCATCTTCCTTTGTGCTCGGTATGACTCCAACCACTGGAGAGTTTTCCCCCTGATTCCCATGGACTTCAATTTTACTAGGGCTCCTTGGTGCCACACTCAGTCAAATGCTGCCTTGATGTCAAGGGCAGTCACTCTCACCTCACCCATATGCCGGGTGCAATACCATTTGATGTTTTACAAATCCCGGTTCTTTGAACAGATTACCAGATCGGAACGAGAGGCCCAATGCTTTCTCGATCCGAAGCCTTCGATGTATGTCATAAGAACATAAGAAACAGGAGCAGGAGTAGGCCATTCGGCCCCTCGAGCCTGCTCCGCCATTCAATAAGATCATGGCTGATCTGATCCTAACCTCAAATCTAAATTCATGTCCAATTTCCTGCCCGCTCCCCGTAACCCCTAATTCCCTTTACTTCTAGGAAACTGTCCATTTCTGTTTTAAATTTATTTAATGATGTAGCTTCCTGGGGCAGCAAATTCCACAGACCTACCACCCTCTGAGTGAAGAAGTTTCTCCTCATCTCAGTTTTGAAAGAGCAGCCCCTTATTCTAAGATTATGCCCCCTCGTTCTAGTTTCACCCATCCTTGGGAACATCCTTACCGCATCCACCCGATCAAGCCCCTTCACAATCTTATATGTTTCAATAAGATCGCCTCTCATTCTTCTGAACTCAAACGAGTAGAGTCCCAATCTACTCAACCTCTCCTCATATGTCCGCCCCCTCATCCCCGGGATTAGCCGAGTGAACCTTCTTTGTACTGCCTCGAGAGCAAGTATGTCTTTTCTTAAGTATGGAGACCAAAACTGTATGCAGTATTCCAGGTGCGGTCCTTGGTCCCTTTTCTTACATCAGCCCCCGCTGTGTCGAACAGCTTGTGTTTCCAAAAGCCTGTGTGTTTTCAAAGCCTGACAACCCTCCAAGCTCAATATTATCCATCTATCTTATTTATGTGATAATCTAGACATCCATCCGCAGTACAGTGTTCCAAGACTCATGCCTTTCCAATGGCACCAGCGTCATTGAGGGAAAATAGGATTGGTGAGAACAAAGTTTACCACAATACAGCGATTGCAGGTTTTCAAACGTCTTTGTTTAAAAGGGGTACAGTTAACCCTTTCCTTCATATGCCAGTTGTTAAAGGGGTTTTAACCCCACAATCCCTCCTCAAGTGTTGGATCTTCTGATCCACTTCATACCCTGAGCTTTGTCCTTGGTTGTCGGGTTTTTAGCATTGATTCCCGTTTTGGACCAGGTCCACTGCGACATAAGCAAAAAGAATATTTCTTTTCCGTGTTTTCTGATTAAATATCGCATTACACGTAAGCAAATTATTACAATAAACACTAGTGTGCATTGCGTCGTATCAAAGCCATGGATATTCTCCGACATCATACATTGTTTCCCACCACTCTTAGTCTCCGAGCTTTTGTACTGTTCGTTCCATTAGTCCATTGGTTTGTTTAAGTTTCACCAGGTGATGAAGTGAGATTAACACTGTTTCTCCACATTGAGTGGTCGCAGTGACCTGAGAGTATTCCCCAACCCGAGTAATTTCCGTGGGGGTGAGATAAAAAGGATACCCGACCTTGCCTTTGATAGGCCACGTGGGTACAAACCCACCTGTTGATAACTTCCACCGGGCATTCAGGGTCCTCACCCCCCCTTATTCGTGCCTTGTGAAATACCCTTCAGTTGATTCTGCATCGATCGGTCATGTTCCCACACTGATTCACCATCTGACCTCTCCCATGCTGCAGTAGCCCCGATATCTACCGACTCAGCTACATCCCTTTCATGTATTTTATGGCCTGGTTTGTGAGGTTGTGGGGGCCACACTCGGTCTAAATCCCGACCTGCATTTCGTTGGTGGACGTTATGTATTATCTCCTGCAGCATCGCACTATGTAATTTATTGTGGGCTTGATGTCATCGCCCTGATAGAAAGGCCATCTCTGATGGAGATATCAACACTGGTACCAGCTCATTACGGACATCATTACGGACACCTTGCCAAGTCTGGATAATGACTATCTTACACTATATAACCATTCACAAATTTAAAAAGTCACCAGACCGTTTCCGCGTCCTGGATCGAGGATTGCTCCCTGGCCTCAGTCCCAATTTCACTGTAAACTCGATGGAACCCAACCCTGAATGTGGAAATCCAAATTTCTCTGTCTCCCTTTATTTTAATTCCAATCCCTCCGATTGGGAGCAGTGTGTTTAACTCCATCCCGATTGTTTCATTAATCAGTCGGTTTCTCCATGGAGCATGTCATTGCCCTTGTTAAAAGTTCTCACTCTCCTGGACCACATTAACACGTTTAATCTCCCCCCGCCTGATCCCGAGAGGAATTTTACTCTCCAATACAATATTTTCATTAATCCTTAAAACGTAGATGAAACATTCCCAACCTGGTCCAAGTTACACTGAACACATTTTTGATTATTTTTCCTAAACTCTTCTTGGGCCACTTTTATTCCCAAGATATCTTGAGTCCATTTTATCATTTCAAAATTACCCCATTTCCAGAGAGCAGTGTTATTGGACTGACCGGACATGTCAATGCACAATGTTATTTCCCCAAAATACTCCCTCTGATACACAGCACTGGACGGGAGCCACTCAGACTGGATTCCTTTTTGTTTTCAGTTAATTTTAAGTAAGTTTTCGAACGGCAACTCATATCAATTAGAACTGTCTTATCAATTTTAATTTCATAAACAAATTAATTGCAACCAGGATTGGTGGTTTGACAGAAAAGACAGAAGTGCTTCGAATTACTTTTGAAGGTAACATAGGAACATAGGAACAGGAGTAGGCCATTCAGCCCCTCGTGCCTGCTCCGTCATTTGATAAGATCATGGCTGATCTGTGATCTAACTCCATATACCCGCCTTTGGCCCATATCCCTTAATACCTTTGGTTGCCAAAAAGCTATCTATCTCAGATTTAAATTTAGCAATTGAGCTAGTATCAATTGCCGTTTGCGGAAGAGAGTTCCAAACTTCTACCATCCTTTGTGTGTAGAAATGTTTTCTAATCTCACTCCTGAAAGGTCTGGCTCTAATTTTTAGACTCCTAGAATCCCCAACCAGCGGAAATAGTTTCTCTCTATCCACCCTATCCGTTCCCCTTAATATCTTCTAAACTTCGATCAGATCACCCCTTAACCTTCGAAACTCCAGAGAATACAACCCCAATTTGTGTAATCTCTCCTCGTAACTTAACCCTTGAAGTCCGGGTATCATTCTAGTAAACCTACGCTGCACTCCCTCCAAGGCCAATATGTCCTTCCGAAGGTGCGGTGCCCAGAACTGCTCACAGTACTCCAGGTGCGGTCTAACCAGGGTTTTGTACAGCTGCAGCATAACTTCTGCCCCCTTGTACTCTAGTCCTCTAGATATAAAGGCCAGCATTCCATTAGCCGTCTTGATTATTTTCTGACTCCCATATCTTCCCCTTCTCGAGCACTCTGTCTCGGAAAATAACAAATAACCCTGAATTGTTTAAAACTGAGCCTTTGAGAGGCAAAGTTTTGGTCCAAATGTCACCATGTTGTGACATTTAATATCTGCCGATGTTTGCAGACAAGGAGTGTTTGAGGCGAATACCATAGAGGCATTTAAGGGGAAGCTGGAGAAACACATGAGGGAGAAAGGAATAGAAGGATATCCTGATAGTGTTATATTGACTTCCATTGAGTCCACAGCACAGAAACAGGCCATTCGGCCCAACTGGTCTCTGCTGGCAATTATTCTCCACACGAACCTCCTCCCTCCCCTTTTCATCTCACCCTATCAGCATATCCTTCTATTCCTTTCTCCCTCATGTGTTTATCCAGCTTCCCCTTAAATGCATCTACACTATTCACCTCAACCACTCCTTGTGGGAGTGAGTTCCACATTCTCACCACTCTCTGGGTAAAGAAGTTTCTCCTGAATTCCCTATTGGATTTATTAGTGATTATCGTATATTTATGGCCCCTAGTTCTGGTCTCTCCCACAAGTGGAAACACCTTCTCTACGTCTACCCTATCAAACCCTCGATCAGGTCACCCCTCAGCCTTCTCTTTTCGAGAGAAAAGAGCCCCAGCCTGTTCAATCTTTCCTGCTAGTTATAACCTCTCAGTTCTGGTATCATCCTAGTAAATCTTTTTTGCACCTTCTCCTTTTTATAATTTGGAGACCAGAACTGTTCACAGTGCTCCAAGTGTGGTCTCACCAAGGTTCGATACAAGTTTAACATAACTTCTCTGCTTTTCAATTCCATCATTCTAGAAATGAACCCCAGTGCTTGGTTTGCCTTTTTTATGGCCTTATTAACCTGTGTCGCTACTTTTAGTGATTTGTGAATGTGTACCCCCAGATCCCTCTGCTCCTCTATCCCATTTAGACTCTTATTATACAAGCAGTGTGTGGCCTCCTTATTCTTCCTATCTTGTATTTTGTTGCATTCTTCCTTTGTATTAACTACACTCCTCAATTTAGTGTCGTCCGCAAATTTTGAAATTATGCTTCCGATTCCCAAGTCCAAATCGTTGATGTAAATGGTGAACAACAGTGGTCCCAGCACCGATCCCTGTGGAACATCACATCCCACCTTTTGCCAGTCTGAGTAACTACCTTTACCCCTACTCTCTGTTTTCTGTTTTGTAGCCAGCTTGCTATCCATTCTGCTACCCGTCCCCTGACTCCACATGCTCTGACCTTAGTCATGAGTCTACAATGTGGTACCTTATCGAAGACCTTTTGAAAATCCAAATATATTACATCTACTACATTACCCTTGTCTACACTTTCTGTTACTTCTTCAAAGGATTCAATAAGGTTAGTCAAGCATGACTTTCCCTTCTGAAATCCGTGCTGACTGTTCTTTTTTATATTTTCAGTTTCTAGATGTTTTTCTATTACATCTTTGAGTAAAGATTCCATTATCTTTCATACCACTGACGTTAAGTTAATTGGTCTATAGTTCCCTGGACTTGTTCCATCTCCATTTTTAACTATAAGAATCAGATTAACTGTCGACCAGTCCTCTGGCACTATTCCCTTTTCTAGTGAATTTTTATATATATGTAATAGTGCCTCTGCTATCTCTTCCCTAACTTCTTTAAATATTCGTGGATACAATCCATCCGGACCAGGGGGGTTATCCTCCTGAAGTTTGATTAGTTTATTAATTATCTCCCCCCTTTCTATCTTAAATATTTTAATATCTTTTGTGATCTCTTCTTCCAATGTCATGCCCACCATGTTAGTCTCCCTGAGGCAAAGTAATTATTTAATATTTCTGCCATTTCACTGTCATTACCTGTGAGTTTATCTTGTGTATCCCTTAGTGACCCGATCCCTATCCTGATTTTTCTTTTGATATTTATGTGTTTGTAAAATACTTTACGATTTCTTTTTATATTCCGTGACAATTTAATTTCGTAGTTTCTCTTTGCTTTCGTAATTGTTTTTTTGACTTCTTTCCTAACCTTTTCATATTCCCTTTTGTCATCCTCTCCTTTGTTGCCTAGGTAAACAGAAAATTACAAAGCGATATTGATAGATTAGGTGAATGGGCAAAACTGTGGCAAATGGAATTCAATGTAGACAAATGTGAGGTCATCCACTTTGGAACAATAAAGGATAGAACAGGATACTTTCTAAATGGTAAAAAGTTGAAAACAGTGGATGTCCAAAGGGACTTAGGGGTTCAGGTACATCGATCATTAAAGTGTCATGAACAGGTGCAGAAA
Organism: Heptranchias perlo; assembly: GCF_035084215.1. NCBI lineage: Eukaryota > Metazoa > Chordata > Chondrichthyes > Hexanchiformes > Hexanchidae > Heptranchias > Heptranchias perlo. The sequence continues at coordinate 73,039,007 of NC_090336.1, forward strand.
ATAATCAATAAGGCTAATGGAATGCTGGCCTTTATATCTCGAGGACTGGAGTACGAGGGGGCAGAAGTTATGCTGCAGCTATACAAAACCCTGGTTAGACCGCACCTGGAGTACTGTGAGCAGTTCTGGGCACCGCACCTTCGGAAGGACATATTGGCCTTGGAGGGAGTGCAGCGTAGGTTTACTAGAATGATACCAGGACTTCAAGGGTTAAGTTACAAGGAGAGATTGTACAAATTGGGGTTGTATTCTCTGGAGTTTCGAAGGTTAAGGGGTGATCTGATCGAAGTTTATAAGATATTAAGGGGAACGGATAGGGTGGATAGAGAGAAACTATTTCCGCTGGTTGGGGATTCTAGGAGTAGGGGGCACAGTCTAAAAATTAGAGCCAGACCTTTCAGGAGCGAGATTAGAAAACATTTCTACACACAAAGGGTGGTAGAAGTTTGGAACTCTCTTCCGCAAACGGCAATTGATATTAGCTCAATTGCTGAATTTAAATCTGAGATAGATAGCTTTTTGGCAACCAAAGATATTAAGGGATATGGGCCAAAGGCAGGTATATGGAGTTAGATCACAGATCAGCCATGATCTTATCAAATGGTGGAGCAGGCACGAGGGGCTGAATGGCCTACTCCTGTTCCTATGTACATAGGATTACATTGAGTCTACAGCACGGAAACAGGCCAATTGGCCTAACTGGTCCATGCTGGTGTTTATACTCCAAACGAGCCTCCTCCCTCCCTTCTTCATCTAAGGAAGACAAAGACCAAAGAAACTTAACTGGACCAGCCATATAAATACTGTGTCTACGAGAGCAGGTCAGAGGCTGGGTATTCTGTGGCGAGTGACTCACCTCCTGACTCCCCAAAGCCTTTCCACCATCTACAAGGCACAAGTCAGGAGTGTGATGGAATACTCTCCACTTGCCTGGATGAGTGCAGCTCCAACAACACTCAAGAAGCTCGACACCATCCAGGACAAAGCAGCCCGCTTGATTGGCACCCCATCCACCACCCTAAACATTCACTCCCTTCACCACCGGCGCACCGTGGCTGCAGTGTGTACCATCCACAGGATGCACTGCAGCAACTTGCCAAGGCTTCTTCGACAGCACCTCCCAAACCCGCGACCTCTACCACCTAGAAGGACAAGGGCAGCAGGCACATGGGAACACCACCACCTGCACCTTCCCCTCCGAGTCACACACCATCCCGACTTGGAAATATATCACCATTCCTTCATCGTTGCTGGTTCAAAATCCTGGAACTCCCTTTTTAACAGCACTGTGGGAGAACCTTCACCACACGGACTGCAGCGGTTCAAGAAGGCGGCTCACCACCACCTTCTCAAGGGGCAATTAGGGATGGGCAATAAATGCCGGCCTCGCCAGCGACGCCCACATCCCGTGAACGAATTTTAAAAATATATATTGGAAAAAAGCTCATTTTGAGGGGATGAGAATGGAACTGGGGAAGGTGAGTTGGAAAAAGAAAGTGATAGTCAAAGAGATAGAACAGCAGTGGGAAATATTTAAAATGGTGATCAATGGAGTTCAGGAGAAATATATTCCTCTAAAAAACAAGATCAAACTAGCCAGTAATAATAAAACAAAGAAATAAGGGCAAAATTGAAGCTAAAGAAAAAGGCATACACTAAATACATAGGAACATAGGAACAGGAGGAGGCCATTCAGCCCCTCGTGCCCGCTCCGCCATTTGATAAGATCATGGCTGATCTGTGATCTAACTCCATATACCTGCCTTTGGCCCATATCCCTTAATACCTTTGGTTGCCAAAAAGCTATCTATCTCAGATTTAAATTTAGCAATTGAGCTAGTATCAATTGCCGTTTGCGGAAGAGAGTTCCAAACTTCTACCACCCTTTGTGTGTAGGAATGTTTTCTAATCTCACTCCTGAAAGGTCTGGCTCTAATTTTTAGACTGTGCCCCCTACTCCTAGAATCCCCAACCAGCGGAAATAGTTTCTCTCTATCCACCCTATCCGTTCCCCTTAATATCTTATAAACTTCGATCAGATCACCCCTTAACCTTCGAAACTCCAGAGAATACAACCCCAATTTGTGTAATCTCTCCTCGTAACTTAACCCTTGAAGTCCGGGTATCATTCTAGTAAACCTACGCTGCACTCCCTCCAAGGCCAATATGTCCTTCCGAAGGTGCGGTGCCCAGAACTGCTCACAGCACTCCAGGTGCGGTCTAACCAGGGTTTTGTATAGCTGCAGCATAACTTCTGCCCCCTTGTACTCCAGTCCTCTAGATATAAAGGCCAGCATTCCATTAGCCTTATTGATTATTTTCTGCACCTGTTCATGACACTTCAATGATCCATGTACCTGAACCCCTAAGTCCCTTTGGACATCCACTGTTTTTAACTTTTTACCATTTAGAAAGTACCCTGTTCTATCCTTTATTGGTCCAAAGTGGATGACCTCACATTTATCTACATTGAATTCCATTTGCCACAGTTTTGCCCATTCACCTAATCTATCAATATCGCTTTGTAATTTTATGTTTTCATCTACACTGCTTACAATGCCACCAATCTTTGTGTCATCGGCAAACTTAGATATGAGACTTTCTATGCCTTCATCTAAGTCGTTAATAAATATTGTGAATAATTGAGGCCCCAAGACAGATCCCTGCGGGACACCACTAGTCACACCCTGCCAATGTGAGTACCTTCCCATTATCCCTACTCTCTGTCGCCTTTCGCTCAGCCAACTTCCTAACCAAGTCCGTACTTTTCCCTCGATTCCATGGGCTTCAATCTTAGCTAACAGTCTCTTTTGTGGGACTTTATCAAATGCCTTCTGGAAGTCCATATAAATAACATCCATTGACATTCCCCTGTCCACTACTTTAGTCACCTCTTCAAAAAATTCAATCAGGTTTGTCAGGCACGACCTACCTTTCACAAATCCATGCTGGCTCTCTCTGATTAACTGAAAATTCTCGAGGTGTTCAGTCACCCTATCCTGTAATCGGCAACTTATGAAATTAACATTAATGCAAATGGTTATCCCTTTTTGGCTGATTTAAGGGCCTGCCAGTACTAAACGTGGATGTTTTAAGCTGTCCACAGGTCAGCCATGATCTCAGTGAATGGCGGAACAGGCACGAGGGGCTGAACGGCCTCCTCCTGTACCGATGTACTGATCCATACTTAAGAAAAGACATACTTGCTCTTGAGGCAGTACAAAGAAGGTTCACTCGGTTAATCCCGGGGATGAGGGGGTGGACATATGAGGAGAGGTTGAGTAGATTGGGACTCTACTCATTGGAGTTCAGAAGAATGAGAGGCGATCTTATTGAAACATATAAGATTGTGAAGGGGCTTGATCGGGTGGATGCGGTAAGGATGTTCCCAAGGATGGGTGAAACTAGAACTAGGGGGCATAATCTTAGAATAAGGGGCTGCTCTTTCAAAACTGAGATGAGGAGAAACTTCTTCACTCAGAGGGTAGTAGGTCTGTGGAATTTGCTGCCCCAGGAAGCTACATCATTAAATAAATTTAAAACAGAAATCGACAGTTTCCTCGAAGTAAAGGGAATTAGGGGTTACGGGGAGCGGGCAGGAAATTGGAGATGAATTTAGATTTGAGGTTAGGATCAGATCAGCCATGATCTTATTGAATGGCGGAGCAGGCTCGAGGGGCCGATTGGCCTACTCCTGCTCCTATTTCTTATGTTCATATGTTCCCGGTCAATAGGACTGTAAAGTACAGGGCGAACCTGAGAGTCAGGTCCTCGCTGGTTCTGAGGGCCGGGTCAGATCTTTTCCTTTGCGACCCTCGGGAGGCAGGAGCTGGAGACCCCCCCACCATGCTCCAAACAGGAGCAGCAACAAAAGCGGGAGGAGGAGCAGTGCAGGGAGGCAGCGGGTCTCCAACGGGGCAACCTTGCCTTCTGAGAAAATAAACGTGCCTTTAGATCTGGAGAATATTCACCCCTGGGTCTTGGAGATATCAGCATACAGTTTATAAATATTGTAATTTGTGCTGGGAGCGACTGAAGTGAAATTTTCCCTTGCTGTTGGAGAGGAAATGAGAAGATTGAGATGTTAAAGCAGCTCTAAATGTCCAGGAAATGACAGACACGTCCGTGGTCTTGTCTCCTGATGAAGAAGGTTGTGAACATAATATGTAATTCAGTACAAGCAGTTTTCTGTATTCTGTAACCCCATCGATCATTCCCACTGATATTTCCATAAAAACTGCATTTCAAACCCAGCGAGATGTTTGAGCACCGATTTTCCCTTCACATAAAGCACATGAAGTTTCAGATGGTGCACAGAGGTTAATCAGAGATATGCTGTTCCTGACATACGGTATTAAAGATTTCCTCAGCCATTCTGGACTGTCGGCGATCTTGATCCATGCGTCTCTCCGAAATTCCTCTGCCCATAATTCAACCCAAAAATTATCGTGCTTGTCTTAACTGGAAAAACTCTCCCCGTGGGCAGCACGCCCGCCTCTTAGTCCGAAGGGTGTGGGCCCACTCCAGAGACTTGAGTAGATAATCTAAGCTCCCCCCTCCCCCGGTGTCCTGACCAGTATTTATCCCTCAACCAACATCGCCAGAACAGATTATCTGGTCGTTATCTCGTTGCTGTTTGTGGGATCTTGCTGTGCGCAAATTGACTGCCGCGTTTCCTGCTTTTATCACCAAGGCCGCCTACTTCCACCTCCGTAACATCGCCTGTCTCGGCCCCTGCCTCAGCTCATATGCTGCTGGAACCCTCATCCCTGCCTTTGTTACCTCCAGACTCAACTATTCCAATGCTCTCCTGGCCGGCCTCCCATCTTCCACCCTCCGTAAACTTGAGCTCATCCAAAACTCTGCTGCCCCCCGTATCCTAACTCGCACCAAGTCCCATTCACCCATCACCCTCCTGTGCTCGCTGACCCACATCGGCTCCCAGTCAGGGAACACCTCGATTTTAAAATTCTCATCCTTGTTTTCAAATCCCTCCATGGCCCTCGCCCCTCCCTATCTCTGTAACCTCCTCCAGTCCTACAATCCTCCGAGATCTCTGCGCTCCTCCAATTCTGGCCTCTTGCACTTCCCCGATTTCCATCGCTCCACCATTGGCGGCCGTGCCTTCAGCTGCCTGGGCCCTAAGCTCTGGAATTCCCTCCCTAAACCTCTCCGCCTCTCTCTCCTCCTTTAAGACGCTCCTTAAAACCTACCTCTTTGACCAAGCTTTTGGTCACCTGACCTGATATCTCCTTTTTTATTCGTTCATGGGATGTGGGCGTCGCTGGCGAGGCCGGCATTTATTGCCCATCCCTAATTGCCCCTTGAGAAGGTGGTGGTGAGCCGCCTTCTTGAACTGCTGCAGTCCGTGTGGTGAAGGTTCTCCCACAGTGCTGTTAGGAAGGGAGTTCCAGGATTTTGACCCAGCGACAATGAAGGAACGGTGATATATTTCCAAGTCGGGATGGTGTGTGACTTGGAGGGGAATGTGCAGGTGGTGTTGTTCCCATGTGCCTGCTGCCCTTGTCCTTCTAGGTGGTAGAGATCGCGGGTTTGGGAGGTGCTGTCGAAGAAGCCTTGGCGAGTTGCTGCAGTACATCCTATGGATGGTGCACACTGCAGCCACAGTGCGCCGGTGGTGAAGGGAGTGAATGTTTAGGGTGGTGGATGGGGTGCCAATCAAGCGGGCTGCTTTGTCCTGGATGGTGTCGAGCTTCTTGAGTGTTGTTGGAGCTGCACTCATCCAGGCAAGTGGAGAGTATTCCATCACACTCCTGACTTGTGCCTTGTAGATGGTGGAAAGGCTTTGGGGAGTCAGGAGGTGAGTCACTCACCGCAGAATACCCAGCCTCTGACCTGCTCTTGTCGCCACAATGTCTTGGCGTCAAATTTTATTTGATAATTGCGCCTTGGGGTGATTTACTATGTTAAAGGCGCTATATAAATGCAGGTTGACTTGCAAGCAGTGTCTATCCTTCGGAAGTACTTCATTGGCTGTAAAGCGCTTTGGGACGCCCTGAGGTCATGAAAGGCGCTATATAAATGCAAGTCTTTAAAATAGCAAGAGGAGGAATGTCACATGGTGTTGCAAGTTTCTGTGCTGAGATTACCAAGAGTAACTGTGACATTTGCAGCAGGTCAGACTGTTTCTGGCCCCTCATGGTGAGATTGCATTTCGGACCAAACCAAGGGTCATTTTCTGCACGGGAACCAATCCTCCCAGGAACTGGGTTCTCAACTCACTCAACGAAAGGATTCTTACAACCAGGAACCAGTCAAGAGCCCCATCACATCAGTCTCGGCTTAGGCGTTGCCAACCCTCCAGGATTGTCCTGGAGTCTCCAGGATTTAAAGACTAATCTCCCGGCCACTTCTGGGAGCAAAAACCCCAGGAGAAAAATCAGAGGAGTATTTTTTTTTTTGAACACTTTCATTTATTAGTGATAAAAATATTGGAGGCCGTCAAGAATCATCCAATTCCCAACTGTTCATGTCAAAGTATTACGGGCTCATCCATCCTGCTGGTAATCATTGAAGTGTCATGAACAGGTGCAGAAAATAATCAAGAAGGCTAATGGAATGCTGAGGGAGCGCCGCACTGTCGGAGGGTCAGTACTGAGGGAGGGGGGGCGAGGGCCAGGGAGGGATTTGAACACGAGGATGAGAATTTTAAAATCGAGGCGTTCCCGGACCGGGAGCAGATGTAGGTCAGCGAGCACAGGGGGGGCGATGGGTGAACGGGACTCGGTGCGAGTTAGGATACGGGGGGCAGCAGAGTTTTGGATGAGCTCAAGTTTATGGGAGATGGGAGGCCGGCCAGGAGAGCACTGGAATAGCCCAGTCTGGAGGTAAGAAAGGCACGGATGAGGGTTTCTGCAGCAGATGAGCTGAGGCAGGGGCGGAGACGGGCGATGTTACGGAGGTGGAAGCGGGCGGTCTCGGTGATGGAGCGGATATGGGGTCAGAAGCTCATCTCAGGGTCAAATAGGACGCCAAGGTTGCGAACGGTCTGGTTCAGCCTCAGACAGGGGCCGGGGAGAGGGATGGAGTCGGTGGCGAGGGAACGGAGTTTGTGACGGGGACTGAAGACAATGGTTTCGGTAAGTCTGTGAGGGGGGCGGTGGGAGGTGATCGGGGGGGGCGGGGGGTGCAAGAGTAACGGCGAGGAACTCCTTCTGATTCCACAAAATACCAAGGGGGTAACTTTAACCCCCAAGAACAGGTGGGTTGGGGACGGGTGGGAGTTGAGAATAGTTTTTTTTCGGGTCGCAAACACGAAATTTTCGGACTTTGCGTTCCCAGTGGGAAGCCCGCACTTCTACGCTCCCACGTTAAACCCGGGTTGCGGTCGCGACCCAAAAAACAACTCCCACCCGCCCCCAACCCACTCGTTCTTGGGGGTTAAAATCACCCCCCAAAGTATGTCGGCCTTTTTTGAGTGGTCTCCAGCGGTCCCTTTAAGGGCCGTTGTTCAAGCTGCTCAAGACCTGGAAATGTCGGTCGGAGCACGAGCCCCGGCTAGGACCAACCAACTTAGGAGTCCAAGACCCACAATGAGACCGTGACCAATTCCGCAGTGGCCCGACCGTCCGTGCGGATCGGGCGTGGGCCTCTGCCCGGCTAAATTGGTTGCCATCACATCCATCTTAGGCCCATAAAACATGAGAAAAAGGAGCAGGAGTGGGCCATTCGGCCCCTCGGGCCTGCTCCGCCATTCATTCAGATCATGGCTGATCTTCGACCTCAACTCCACTTTCCCGCCCGATCCCCATATCCCTTGATTCCCCGAGAGTCCAAAAATCTATCGATCTCAGTCTTGAATTTACTCAACGACTGAGCATCCACAGCCCTCTGGGGTAGAGAATTCCAAAGATTCACAACCCTCTGAGTGAAGAAATTCCTCCTCATCTCAATCCTAAATGGCCGACCCCTTATCCTGAGACTATGCCCCCTAGTTCTAGACTCTCCAGCCAGGGGGGAAACAGCCTCTCAGCATCGACCCTGTCAAGCCCTCTAAGAATTTTATACCTTTCAATGAGATCACCTCTCGTTCTTCTAAACTCCAGAGAGTATAGGCCCATTCTGCTCAACCTCTCCTCATAGGACAACAGTCTTATCCCAGGAACGGGCGCAACGAAGCAAAATTCGGGGCCCGGTTTCTCCAAGGTGCCCGGCTGAACCATCACTTGCCTTTGGCACCCACGGTGACGAGGGGGTTTGATAAATTGAATTGGGGCTTACAATTTCCCACTTTACAACAGTGACGACACTTCACAAAGTACTTCATTGACTGCCAAGCGCTTTGGGACATCCTGAGACGGTGAAAGGCGCGACAGAAATGCGAGTTCCTTCTTTCTTTACAACAGGGAGTCAGGATATCAATGTGCGAGAACAAAAACCAATAATAGATATATACGAGGAAAGATTAATCCTAAATCTGACGAGGCTGGAAGAGTACGACCAGAAAATATTACATGCGTCACACTCTCTCTTGTGGAGTCATTTATATTCTGAAGGCCCTTACAGTTTTTTTAAGAGCTACCAGCTGCAGAACCAAATTTTATTACTTGAAATATGCAGCAAGGTTACAAGATTGGTAATCTGCCGGGATCCACAGATTGATAAGTCTCTTGATGGTTTTGTCGAGGAATTTTTCGTCGCTTTTAAATAACACTTCAAAAAAAACAATCCATCGGCCTCGAGGAGCTTTGGGACGTCCTGAGGTTGTGGCAGCCATGAGATAAACGCAAACTCTTTCTTCTTTTCTTTCCGAATCAATTTTTTTTTATTTGCAAATCCAAAACAAAACTGTAAATCTGCAAATCTCTGTCCCGCAGCCTGCTTAATTATTCATTCAGCGATCCCGGGCAAACAGAAAGATCGGGAGAATACTTAGAGCCGCTGCAGCTGTCAAAAAGATTTATTTAGAAGCTGCTCAATCTCTCCTGGCATTGCACACGGGGCCGAGAGTGCGGTTCGAGAGCAGTGGCTAATTTACCAGGATGCGCTGACCTAATTGAGCTGCTATTCTGTCCTTCATATTTCCATTATAAATTCCCATGTCCACATTTATAATGGCAACACCCTCCAACCAGCAGGGGCATTGCAGCCCCCTCCACTGGTTGGGGGGGTGTAATTACAGCGTGACAAGTTTACATAGGGAGTTCCCATTATAAATATGGACATGGGAATTTAAAGTGGAAACAATTGACAGGAAGTACAGGTTCCACATTTATAATGGCAACACCCTCCAACCAGCAGGGGCATTGCAGCCCCCTCCACTGGTTGGGGGGGGGTGTAATTACAGCGTGACAAGTTTACATAGGGAGTTCCCATTATAAATATGGACATGGGAATTTAAAGTGGAAACAATTGACAGGTGGACATAATATCTTTAATATATTATAGATGTGAAATTTAACACACCTTCCTCAGAAGAGTACTAAAAAAAATTGAATTTTATTATTTATATTAAAACCATTTGCAGATCATTAGATACGAGGGTGGTGCCAGAGGACTGGAGAATTGCAAATGTTGCACCCTTGTTCAAAAAAGGGTGTAAGGATAAACCCAGCAACTACAAGCCGGTCAGTTTAACCTCGGTGATGGGGAAACTTTTAGAAACGATAATCCGGGACAGAATTAACAGTCACTTGGACGAGTGTGGATTAATTAAGGAAAGCCAGCACGGATTTGTTAAAGGCAAATCGTGTTTAACTAACTTGATTGAGTTTTTTGATGAGGTAACAGAGAGGGTCAATGAGAGCAATGCGGTTGATGTGGTGTATATGGACTTCCAAAAGGCGTTTGATAAAGTGTCACATAATAGGCTTGTCATCAAAATTGAAGCCCGTGGAATAAAAGGGGCAGTGGCAGCATGGATATAAAATTGGTGAAATGAGAATAACAGGGAGTAGTGGTGAACGGTTGTTTTTCGGACTGGAGGGAGGTGTACAGTGGTGTTCCCCAGGGGTCAGTGCTGGGACCACTGCTTTTCTTGATATATATTAATGACTTAGACTTGGGTGTACAGGACACAATTTCAAAATTTGCAGAAAACACAAAACTTGGAAGGGTAGTGAACAGTGAGGAGGATAGTGATAGACTTCAAGAGGATATAGACAGGCTGGTGGAATGGGCGGACACGTGGCAGATGAAATTTAATGCAGAGAAGTGCAAAGTGATACATTTTGGTAGGAAGAATGAGGAGAGGCAATATAAACTAGAGGGTACAATTCTAGAGGGGGTGCAGGAATAGAGAGACCTGGGGGTATATGTGCACAGGTCGTTGAAGGTGGCAGGGCAGGTTGAGAAAGTGGTTAAAAAAGCATACGGGATCCTGGGCTTTATAAATAGAGGCATAGAGTACAAAAGCAAGGAAGTTAGGATGAACCTTTATAAAACACTGGCTCGGCCACAACTGGAGTATTGTGTCCAATTCTGGCCACCGCACTTTAGGAAAGATGCGAAGGCCTTAAGGAGGGTGCAGAAAAGATTTACTAGAATGATTCCAGGGATGAGGGACCTCAGTTACGTGGACAGACTGGAGAAGCTGGGGTTGTTCTCCTTGGAACAGAGAAGGTTGAGAGGAGATTTGATCGAGGTGTTCAAAATCATGAAGGGTCTAGACAGAGTAGATAGAGAGAAACTGTTCCCATTGGCAGAAGGGTCAAGGACCAGAGGACATAGATTTAAGGTGATTAGCAAAAGAACCAAAGGCGACATGAGGAAAAGCTTTTTTACACAGCGAGTGGTTATGATCTGGAATGCACTGCCCGAGGGGGTGGTGGAGGCAGATTCAATCATGGCCTTCAAAAGGGAATTGGATAAGTACTTGAAGGGAAAATACCTGCAAAGGGTGGGGGAGTGGGACTAGCTGGAATGCTCTTGCAGAGAGCCGGCACGGGCTCGACGGGCCAAATGGCCTCCTTCTGTGCTGTAACCTTTGTATGAATCTATTCTATGATTCCTCAAGATTAGATTGGATAGGTGAATGAATGAAAGGGATATGGGAACAGGGCAGGTAAATGTGATCAGGATTATTTGATCGCCTGGAGGGGAAACCCCAGCACGGACTCGATGGGCCAAATGGCCTGTTTCTGTGTTGTAACTTCGATGTATCTTGATGCCTCTCCCTGCGATTCTATGCTCCCAGGGGTCGCTGCGTTAAAAATGGCAAGTGCACAGCCCGAGATACTCTATCTGATATAAGAACATAAGAACATAAGAAATAGGAGCAGGAGTAGGCCAATCGGCCCCTCGAGCCTGCTCCGCCATTCAATAAGATCATGGCTGATCTGATCCTAACCTCAAATCTAAATTCATGTCCAATTTCCTGCCCGCTCCCCGTAACCCCTAATTCCCTTTACTTCTAGGAAACTGTCTATTTCTGTTTTAAATTTATTTAATGATGTAGCTTCCACAGCTTCCTGGGGCAGCAAATTCCACAGACCTACTACCCTCTGAGTGAAGAAATTTCTCCTCATCTCAGTTTTGAAAGAGCAGCCCCTTATTCTAAGATTATGCCCCCTCGTTCTAGTTTCACCCATCCTTGGGAACATCCTTACCGCATCCACCCGATCAAGCCCCTTCACAATCTTATATGTTTCAATAAGATCGCCTCTCGTTCTTCTGAACTCCAATGAGTAGAGTCCCAATCTACTCAACCTCTCCTCATATGTCCACCCCCTCATCCCCGGGATTAACCGAGTGAACCTTCTTTGTACTGCCTCGAGAGCAAGTATGTCTTTTCTTAAGTATGGAGACCAAAACTGTATGCAGTATTCCAGGTGCGGTCTCACCAATACCTTATATAACTGCAGCAATACCTCCCTGTTTTTATATTCTATCCCCCTAGCAATAAAAGCCAACATTGCGTTAGCCTTCTTGATCACCTGCTGCACCTGCATACTATGAGCAGAAAATCACGTCCTGTACTCCTGCAATTCCCCACGACGCTTGGGATCGGGGTCTCTAAGGAAAATGGAAGAAAGCACCAATCATCTAATGTGCTGAACACCGGAATTTTGGAGGCTATTTTGCAATTGGATCAAGATTTTACCCAGAAATGCAGAGATGAATTCTTCCATTGGTGAAATATTATTTGACCAATGCACTCCCCCCCATCTTCCGATCACGGAAGAAATAGGAGCAGGAGTAGGCCATTCGGCCCCTCGAGGCCTGCTCCGCCATTCAATCAGATCGTGGCTGATCTTCGACCTCAACTCCACTTTCCTGCCCGATCCCTTGATTCCCCTAGAGTCCAAAAATCTATCCATCTCAGCCTTGAATATACTCAACGACTGAGCATCCACAGCCCTCTGGGGTGGAGAATTCCAAAGATTCACAACCCTCTGAGTGAAGAAATTCCTCCTCATCTCAGTCTTGAATGGCCGACCCCTCATCCTGAGACTATGCCCCCTAGTTCTAGACTCTCCAGCCAGGGGGAAACAGCCTCTCAGCATCTACCCTGTCAAGCCCCCTCAGAATCTCATATATTTCAAGGAGATCGCCTCTCATTCTTCTAAACTCCAGAGATTATAGGCCCACTGCCCCCCCCAATTTCCTGATCACTGCCCTCCCATTCTCCCTCCCCTCCCTGTTCCCTCTCCCCTTCCGTGCCCCCTCATTGCCTGGACCTTAAATTGACCCATTTATATAAAGCTATAAAACTTCACAGTATTAAAATCCAATCTGAACGCACTTGAGGCACACACATTAATTCCGCCCAAATCGTTTTCATTTATTCGCGTTAAATTTTAAATGTGGCGTTTATTGAATTCGCTGACTGCGCTCAAAACCAGAAAGGTTATTAAAAAAAAAACTGCATAAAACGTTTTCGGACGCCAACAGCCTGAGCCCCAAGGCAGCCTGAAAAATCCAACCCCAAACAAAGGGTCTAACACTTGTTTCAGGCTCCCTCTGCTAAATTGGTCAGTAATAAAGCCAGGCAGGTATTGGGGCCCACACTGCTCAGGATTTATTAGCGCTCCCTCGGCCACCGGCCCACAGTGGCTGCAGTGTGGACCATCCACAGGATGCACTGCAGCAACTCGCCAAGGCTTCTTCGACAGCACCTCCCAAACCCGCGACCTCTACCACCTAGAAGGACAAGGGCAGCAGGCACATGGGAACAACACCACCTGCACGTTCCCCTCCGAGTCACACACCATCCCGACTTGGAAATATATCGGCCGTTCCTTCATCGTCGCTGGGTCAAAATCCTGGAGCTCCCTCCCTAACAGCGCTGTGGGAGAACCGTCACCACACGGACTGCAGCGGTTCAAGAAGGCGGCTCATCACCACCTTCTCAAGGGCAATTAGGGATGGGCAATAAATGCCGGCCTCGCCAGCGACGCCCACATCCCCCAGAATGAATTCTTAAAAACTAACCGGGTCAGCTTCTCTCTAGGTTCCACAGTTGCCCTGTGCCCGCGATCGTCCCCACCCCACCTCCTGTGTTCCTTCCCCCTCCCGAGACTTACCCAAGGGTCACTGCCAGTGAGGCAGATTCTCCGGACAGACGAGCTCCATGCTGAGGCTCAAGGACCAATCCTCGGGCCTCCATCTTCAGGCCTGGGGACCGCTCCCTGCACCCATTTGAAGCCTAAACACTGGCCTAAATGAATTTCTAGGCCTCAGTCCCAAACTTTACTTCTTGCGATATTAACGGTGGCCGCCAATGGCGGGGCGAAGAAAATCGAGGATGTGCAAGGTGCCAGAATTGGAGGAGCGCAGAGATTGCGGAGAGTCGTAGGGCTGGAGCACTAGGTTAATTCTTGGGATGAGAGGGTTGTCCGATGAGGAGAGGTTGAGTAGAATGGGCCGGTACTCTCTGGAGTTTAGAAGAGTGAGAGGTGATCTCATTGAAACGTGCAAGATTCTGAGGGGGCTCGACAGGGTAGATGCTGAGAGGCTGTTTCCCCCGGCTGGAGAGTCTAGAACTAGGGGGCATAGTCTCAGGATAAGGGGTCGGCCATTTAAGACTGAGATGAGGAGGAATTTCTTCACTCAGAGGGTTATGAATCTTTGGAATTCGCTACCCCAGAGGGCTGTGGATGCTCAGTCGTTGAGTATATTCAAGGCTGAGATAGATAGATTTTTGGACTCTAGGGGATTCAAGGAATAGGGCAGGAAAGTGGAGTTGAGGTCAAAGATCAGCCATGATCTTATTGAACGACGGAGCAGGCTCGAGGGGCCGTGTGGCCTACTCCTGCTCCTATTTCTTATGCTCTTATGGAGGAGGTCACAGAGATAGGGAGAGGTCGAGGCGTTCCCAGACAGGGAGCCAATGTGGGTCAGCGAGCACAGGGGGGGTGATGGGTGAACGGGACTCGGTGCGAGTTAGGATACGGGGGCAGCAGAGTTTTGAATGAACTCAAGTTTACGGAGGGTGGAAGGATGGGAGGCCGGCCAGGAGAGCATTGGAATGGTCGAGTCTGGAGGTAACAAAGGCATAGATGAGGGTTTCAGCAGCAGATGAGCTGAGGCAGGGGCGGAGACGGGCGATGTTACGGAGGTGGAAGTCGGCGGTCTTGGTGATGGAGCGGATATTTTCTTTTTTCTTAATTCTAGAGGGTCCCATTCTCTTTAGCTGCCCTTTCCCCTTCTGAATTCAACTGGAATATAATCCAATACTCACTTATGCCGATGTAAAAATGTAATAAACGGCAGACTATTGACTTTTCCGATAATTGAAGAATGTGATTTAATGCTCTGTTGTTTTCAATTACTGACTTTAAGCAACGAAAGATATGAATAATTCACAAGCCGATGAACCCGACCAGTTAAACTCGTTCAGCTCTGTATCAACTCTGACATTCAACCCTTGACCTCAGTGACCAGAATAAGATTATAGTGCACAATATACTTGAGTCACTGGCTTTTACCAGTTAAGCGAATAACCTGAATGCATCCAGTTAACTACAGGGTTAATCTGATCACCTTTAAACCTGCCCCAGACCTCAGCTCAGTAACAATGAACAAACAAAGACACACTGGAGGGTCGTGTGAGTTCTGATCAGTGGTGGAGGGGTGGAGGAAGGAGGGGAGGGGAGGGGAAAGGAGGGAGGGAGGGAGGGGAGGGATGAGGGATGAGGGGGGAGGGGAAGGGAGGAGGGGAGGGGGAGGGGGAGGGGAGAGGGGAGGGGGGAAGGGAGGGAGGGGAGGAGGGAGGGAGGGGAGGGGGGGAAGGGAGGGGAGGGGGGGAAAGGAGGGAGGGGGAGGGGGGAAAGGAGGGAGGGGGAGGGGGGAAAGGAGGGAGGGGGGAGGGGGAGAGAGAGGGGGCGAAGGAGAGGGAGCGGAGGGAGGTTCAGCTGACTGGGGAGAGAGGGGTAGGGGGAGAGGAGGCAGAGGGAGGTTCGGCTGACTGGGGGGGAGGGGAGAGAGTGAGTGGGGGAGAGGGGGCGGAGGGAGGTTCGGCTGACTGGGGGGGAGGGGAGTGAGTGAGTGGGGGAGAGGGGGCGGAGGGAGGTTCGGCTGACTGGGGGGGAGGGGAGAGAGTGAGTGGGGGAGAGGGGGCGGAGGGAGGTTCGGCTGACTGGGGATGGGGGTCAAACTCAAGATGTGGGCAGGAACGGGACCGAGCTTGGAACTGGTGGATGTCGATTTACCCTGGTCCGAAGACTGATCCGAGACCTACAGGCCCAACTGATGACAGATGTTCCTGGGCGTTTCCCCCAAAGCCTCCTTGGCCGACCACAAAATGATTGGGGGGGTGGGGGAGGTCATGAACCCTCTGACTCATCCACTGGTTCCAATGAAGGATCTGCTCGAAACATCAGTCTCTCTCTCTTGCGTCAGCTGTGACTCAGTGGGAGGCACTCTCGCCACTGAGTCAGGAGGTGGTGGGTTCGAGCCCCCACTCCAGAAACTTGAGCCCATAATCCAGGCCGACACTCCCAGTGCAGTACTGAGGGAGCACCGCACTGTCGGAGGGTCGGTACTGAGGGAGCGCCGCACTGTCGGAGGGTCAGTACTGAGGGAGCACCGCACTGTCGGAGGGTCAGTACTGAGGGAGCGCCGCACTGTCGGAGGGTCAGTACTGAGGGAGCGCCGCACTGTCGGAGGGTCAGTACTGAGGGAGCGCCGCTCTGTCGGAGGGTCAGTACTGAGGGAGCGCCGCACTGTCGGAGGGTCAGTACTGAGGGAGCGCCGCGCTGTCGGAGGGTCAGTACTGAGGGAGCGCCGCACTGTCGGAGGGGCAGTACTGAGGGAGCGCCGCACTGTCGGAGGGTCGGTACTGAGGGAGCGCCGCACTGTCGGAGGGTCGGTACTGAGGGAGTGCCGCACTGTCGGAGGGTCAGTACTGAGGGAGCGCCGCACTGTCGGAGGGTCGGTACTGAGGGAGCGCCGCACTGTCGGAGGGTCAGTACTGAGGGAGCGCCGCACTGTCGGAGGGTCAGTACTGAGGGAGCGCTGCACTATCGGAGGGTCAGTACTGAGGGAGTGCCGCACTGTCGGAGGGTCAGTACTGAGGGAGCGCTCCACTGTCGGAGGGTCAGTACTGAGAGAGCGCCGCACTGTCGGAGTGTCAGTACTGAGGGAGCGCCGCACTGTCGGAGGGTCAGTACTGAGGGAGCGCCGCACTGTCGGAGGGTCAGTACTGAGGGAGCGCCGCACTGTCGGAGGGTCAGTACTGAGGGAGCGCCGCACTGTCGGAGGGTCAGTACTGAGGGAGCGCCGCACTGTCGGAGGGTCAGTACTGAGGGAGCGCTGCACTGTCAGAGGGTCAGTACTGAGGGAGTGCTGCACTGTCGGAGGGTCAGTACTGAGGGAGCGCCGCACTGTCGGAGGGTCGGTACTGAGGGAGCGCAGCACTGTCGGAGGGTCGGTACTGAGGGAGCGCTGCACTGTCGGAGGGTCAGTACTGAGGGAGCGCTGCACTGTCGGAGGGTCAGTACTGAGGGAGCGCCGCACTGTCAGAGGGTCGGTACATAATGAGTGCATTTATCCCGCCATATTCACTGCTTAGGCTCCTGTTTTGCACCTGAAAAACAGTGTGACGCCATTGAATTTCTAGGCCATAATGTTTTAAGAACATAAGAAATAGGAGCAGGAGTCGGCCATTCGGCCCCTCGAGCCTGCTCCGCCATTCAATCAGATCATGGCTGATCTTTGACCTCAACTCCACTTTCCAGCCAAATCCCCATTTCCCTTGATTCCCCTGGAGTCCAAAAATCTACCACACAATCATAGAAAGGTTACAGCATGGAAGGAGATGCATTCGGCCCATCGAGTCCGCGCCGGCTCGATGCAAGAACAATCCAGCCAGTCCCACTCCCCCGCCCTATCCCTGTAGCCCTGCACATTTTTTTCCTTTCAAGTACTTATCCAGTTCCCTTTTGAAGGCCATCATTGAATCTGCCTCCACCACCCCCTCGGGCAGTGCATTCCAGATCCTAACCACTCGCTGTGTAAAAAAGTTTTTCCTCATGTCACCTTTGGTTCTTTTGCCAATCACCTTAAATCTATGTCCTCTGGTTCTTGACCCTTCCGCCAATGGGAACAGTTTCTCTCTATTCACTCTGTCTGGACCCTTCATGATTTTGAACACCTCTATCAAATCTCCTCGCAACCGTCTCTGTTCCAAGGAGAACAACCCCAGCTTCTCCAGTCTATCCACGTAACTAAAGTCCCTCATCCCTGGAATCATTCTAGTAAATCTCTTCTGCACCCTCTCTAAGGCCTTCACATCTTTCCTAAAGTGCGGTGCCCAGAACTGAACACAATATTCCAGTTGTGGTCGAACCAGTGTTTTATAAAGGTTCATCATGACTTCCTTACTTTTGTACTCTATGCCTCTATTTATAAAGCCCAGGATCCCGTATGCTTTTTAAACCGCTTTCTCAACCTGCCCTGCCACCTTCACCGATTCATGCTCATATACCCCCAGATCTCTCCGTTCCTGAACCCCTTTTAGAATTGTGCCCTCTAGTTTATATTGCCTCTCCTCGATCTTCCTACCAAAATGCAGCACCTCGCATTTTTCCGAGTTAAACTTCATCTGCCACGTGTCCGCCCATTCCACCAGCCTGTCTGTATCCTCTTGAAGTCTATCACTATCCTCCTCACTGTTCACTACCCTTCCGAGTTTTGTGTCATCTGAAAATTGTGAAATTGTGTCGATCTCAGCCGTGAATTTATTCAATGACTAAACATCCACAGCCCTCTGAGGTAGAATTCCAAAGATTCACCACCCTCCGAGGGAAGAAATTTCTCCTCATCTCGGTCCTAAATGGCCGACCCCTTATCCTGAGACTATGCCCCTTAGTTCTCCTCTCCAGCCAGGGGAAACAGCCTCTCAGCATCTACCCTGTCAAGCCCCCTCAGAATTTTACACGTTTCAATGAGATCACCTCTCATTCTTCTAAACTCCAGAGAGTATCGGCCCATTTTACTCAATCTCTCCTCATTGGACAACCCTCTCATCCCCGGAATCAATCTAGTGAACCTTTGTTGCTCCACCTCTAAGGCAAGTCTATCCTTCCTTAGGTAAGGAGACCAAAACTGTACACAGTGCTCCAGGTGAGGTCTCACCAAAGCCCTGTACAATTGTAGTAAGACTTCCTTACTCTTGTACTCCAATAAAGGCCAAAATGCCATTGGCCTTCCTAATTGCTTGCTGTACCTGCATGTTAACTTTCAGTGTTTCATGTCCAAGGAAATCCAAATCTCTCTGACTACTAGCATTTCTTAGTCTCTCACCTTTTAAAAAATATTCTGTTTTTCTATTCTTCCTACCAAAGTGGATAATTTCACATTTCCCCACATTATACTCCATTTGCCCCCTTCTTGCCCACTCACTTAACCTGTCCATATCCCTTTGCAGACTCTGTGTGTCCTCCTCACAGCTTACTTTCCCACCTAGCTTTGTATCGTCAGCAAACTTGGATACATTGCACTCGGTCCCTTCATCTAAGTCATTGATATAGATTGTAAATAGCTGAGGCCCGAGCACTGATCCTTGTGGTACCCCACTGGTTACAGCCTGACAACCTGAGAATGACCTGTTTATTCCTACTCTGATTTCTGTCCGTTAACCAATCCTCAATCCACGCTAATATATTACCCCCAATCTCTAATCTTGTGTGACATCTTCTTGTGTGGCACCTTTTCGAATGTCTTTTGAAAAATCCAAATATACTACATCCACTGGTTCCCCCTTAACTCCCCTCAAAGAACTCTAACAAATTTGTCAAACACGATTTGCCTTTCATAAAACTGTGTTGACTCATAATCATATTATCATTTTCTAAGTGCCCTGTTACTACGTCCTTGATAACGGATTCCAGCATTTTTCCGACTGCCCATGACAGGATTTGATCGTGTTTCTTCTGTCCTAGGGTGGCTCGATACAGAACAGAAAGTCAAAGAGGTGCTTGGAGCTTCAAGAAAGCACTGACAACGAGTTTGGATTCCAACTTGTACTCCAGAAGTGCAGTGGCCAACAATGGACCATCTCAAATGTCGTAAAGAAGCCCTCTCCCTAATGAACTTCTGTCCTTTCCCTTCCCTTTGATTATTGGTGTTTTCTTGCTACTATGTAGCATGTTTGCGAAGTTTTTTCTGCTGTAATTATCTTTGCGTCTCAGGTTTGTGGGATGAAGGGGAATTTTTTGTTTCGTACTGAAGGATTGAGTCGCTCGGGGTTTACAGCAAGTCGCTGTTGCGAAGGATGAAGGCCAGACTCAAAATAGTGAAATATTTTCTATGTGTGAATAGGTACAGAACAGATGGACAATATTTTATAACGTTTGCCAGTTGAAATGTCATCTGCTTTTGACATGCACGAGCCAATAGATTGGGAGTAGCCCATTCCCCAACTCCGTGAGATTTGGTCAATAAAGTTGGTGGACGTGAAAGGCCAGTTTCCAGAAAACGATAACTTCTTCTCAGCTCTGGTTCGAGTCAAATTGAAACTTCTGTTCGTTTCTGGAGGTCACGAGCATCACACAAACAACACGGAAAGAAACAGAGAAACTTTACATCGTTTAATGAAAACTGGAGTAGAAAATGCTCCGTCCAATCCCCTCAAAGCCTTGGAAAATACTTCATTATTGGACAGTAAGATATAGACCAAGACACTGTCGATGAGGGGGCGGGGAGTGAGGGGGCGGGGAGTGAGGGAGCGCGGAGTGAGGGAGCGCGGAGTGAGGGAGCGCGGAGTGAGGGAGCGGGGAGTGAGGGAGCGGGGAGAGAGGGAGCGGGGAGTGAGGGGGCGGGGAGTGAGGGAGCGGGAAGTGAGGGGGCGGGGAGTGAGGGAGCGGGGAGTGAGGGGGCGGGGAGTGGGGGAGGCGGGGAGTGGGGGGGCGGGGAGTGAGGGAGCGGGGAGTGAGGGGGCGGAGAGTGAGGGAGCGGAGAGTGGGGGGGCGGAGAGTGAGGGGGCGGGGAGTGAGGGAGCGGGGAGTGGGGGGGGGGGGAGTGGGGGGGCGGGGAGTGGGGGAGGCGGGGAGTGAGGGGGCGGGGAGTGAGGGGGCGGAGAGTGAGGGAGCGGAGAGTGGGGGGGCGGAGAGTGAGGGGGCGGGGAGTGAGGGGGCGGGGAGTGAGGGGGCGGGGAGTGAAGGGGCGGGGAGTGAGGGAGCGGGAAGTGGGGGGGCAGAGAGTGAGGGGGCGGAGAGTGGGGGGGCGGAGAGTGAGGGAGCGGAGAGTGGGGGGGCGGAGAGTGAGGGGGCGGGGAGTGAGGGGGCGGGGAGTGGGGGGGCGGGGAGTGGGGGGGGCGGAGAGTGAGGGGGCGGGGAGTGAGGGGGCTGGGAGTGAGGGGGCGGGTGTGGAGTGGGGGGGCGGGGAGTGGGGGGGCGGGGAGTGAGGGGGCGGGGAGTGGGGGGGGCGGAGAGTGAGGGGGGCGGGGAGTGAGGGATCGGGGAGCGAGGGAGTGGGGAGCGGGGGGGGCGGGGAGCGGGGGGGGCGGGGAGCGGGGGGGGCGGGGAGCGGGGGGGGCGGAGAGTGAGGGGGCGGGGAGTGAGGGATCGGGGAGCGAGGGAGTGGGGAGCGGGGGGGGCGGGGAGCGGGGGGGCGGAGAGCGAGGGGGGCGGGGGAGCGGGGGGGGGCGGAGAGTGAGGGATCGGGGAGTGAGGGAGCGAGGGAGTGGGGAGCGGGGGGCGGGGAGTGGGGGGGGCGGAGAGTGAGGGATCGGGGAGTGGGGAGTGAGGGAGCGGGGAGTGAAGTGTGAGTGGGGAGTGGGGAGCGAGGGAGTGGGGAGCGAGGGAGTGGGGAGCGAGGGAGTGGGGAGCGAGGGAGTGAGGGAGCGGGGAGTGAGGGAGCGGGGAGTGAAGTGTGAGTGGGGAGTGGGGGAGCGAGGGAGTGGGGGAGCGAGGGAGTGGGGGAGCGAGGAAGTGGGGGAGCGAGGGAGTGGGGAGCGAGGGAGTGGGGAGCGAGGGAGTGAAGAGTGGGGGAGTGAGCCTGGGATGAGATGGAAGGGTACGTATTATGAAAGTGTCATCGTGACACAAATACTGGCCAATCGTTGGTGCCCTCTCCGTAATTTGAAAACTTCGATCAGATCACCCCTTAATCTTCTAAACTCCAGAGAATACAACCCCAATTTGTGTAATCTCTCCTCGTAACTTAACCCTTGAAGTCCGGGTATCATTCTAGTAAACCTACGCTGCACTCCCTCCAAGGCCAATATGTCCTTCCGAAGGTGCGGTGCCCAGAACTGCTCACAGTACTCCAGGTGCGGTCTAACCAGGGTTTTGTATAGCTGCAGCATAACTTCTGCCCCCTTGTACTCTAGTCCTCGAGATATAAAGGCCAGCATTCCATTAGCCTTATTGATTATTTTCTGTATCAGTCCATGACATTTTAATGATCTATGTACCTGAACCCCTAAGTCTCTTTGGACATCCACTGTTTCGAGTTTTGCACCATTTAGAAAGTACCCTGTTCTATCCTTTTTAGGTCCAAAGTGGATGGCCTCACACTTGCCTACATTGAAATCCATTTGCCACAGTTTTGCCCGTTCACTTAATCTAGTAATATCTCTTTGTAATTTTATGCTTCCATCTACACTGCTTACAATGCTGCCTATCTTTGTGTCATCGGCAAACTTGGATATGTGGCTCTCTATCCCGTCATCTAAGTCGTTAATAAATACAGTGAATAGTTGAGGCCCCTGCGAGACTCCACTAGTCACATCCTGCCAATTTGAGTACCTGCCCATTATCCCTACTCTCTGTCTCCTGCCGCTCAGCCAACTTCCTAACCAGGTCGATAATTTGCCCTCACTTCCATAAGGAGATATTAGGACCGGTGACCAAAAGCTTGGTCAAAGAGGTAGTTTTTAAGGAGCGTCTTAAAATAGGAGAGAGAGGCGGAGAGGTTTAGGGAGGGAATTCCAGAGCTTAGGGCCCGGGCAGCTGAAGGCACGGCCGCCAATGGTGGAGCGATGGAAATCGGGGATGCGCAAGAGGCCGGAATCGGAGGAGCGCAGAGATCTCGGAGGGCTAGAATCATTGAATTATAGAATCTTACAGCACAGAAGGAGGCCATTCAGCCCAACGTGCGTGTGCTGGCTCTTTGAAAGAGCTGCCCAATTCAGTCCCACGGCCCAGCTTTTTCCCCATAACCCTGGAAATGAGTCCTCTTCAACTACATGTCCAACTGCCTTTTGAAAGTTCCTATGGAATCTGATTCCATCACCCTCATCCCTGGTATCGTCCTGATAAATCTCCTCCGCACCCTCTCCAGAGCCTTGACATCCTTCCTCAAGTGCGGTGCCCAGAATTGGACACAATACTCCAGCTGAGGCCTGGCCAGTGATTTGTAAAGGTTTAGCATGACTTCCTTGTTTTTGTACTCAATGACCCTATTTACAAAGCCAAATATCCCATGGGCTTTCTTAACCCCCTCATCAACTTGGCCTGCCACCTTCAAAGATTAGTGAAGGTTCCAGAGAGCGGGAGGGTCGAGACCCTTGGAGGGATTTGAACACAGGGATGAGAATTTTAAAACCTTAACTCTGAGAGTGAGCAGTTAAGGGTCTTTACCCTTCAATACTTCGGGTTCAACTTTTATGGCACTTGATTTTGATCATGGCTGCAAAGAAGTCAAATTTGAGATTTGTATTGAGTCCGAAATTAATTTCCAAAATGTAAAAACAATACAAGGCAGTTGGAAATGGGACCAATCCTCACCCACTGTCCTTATGGTTGGTGAAACTGCTCTATATCCATATGGACCTCTTTCAGTTCCTCTTATGGGTACGAGCCATTGCCATTTGGATGGACCACTGATGTAGGGTCTTCCCAGTGGTGTCACCAGGGACTGAACATAGGCCACAGTAACATGGACCTCTGCCCAGTTGCCAGCTGTCCAGTGTGTTCTTCTTTCCTTCGAACGGACAGCTCTTCTCGTTTCTGAAGTTCGGGTCGCGTGAAAGAGGCTGCACTTCTCTCACTGGAGTGAGGTACACCACAGAATGTGCACACACACACACGGAGTGAGGTATACCACAGAATGTGCACACACACACACACGGAGTGAGGTATACCACAGAATGTGCACACACACACACACACGGAGTGAGGTATACCACAGAATGTGCACACACACACACGGAGTGAGGTATACTACAGAATGTGCACACACACACACACGGAGTGAGGTATACCACAGAATGTGCACACACACACGGAGTGAGGTATACCACAGAATGCACACACACACGGAGTGAGGTATACCACAGAACGTGCACACACACACGGAGTGAGGTATACCACAGAATGTACACACACACACGGAGTGAGGTATACCACAGAACGTGCACACACACACGGAGTGAGGTATACCACAGAATGTGCACACACACACACGGAGTGAGGTACACCACAGAATGTGCACACACACACACACGGAGTGAGGTATACTACAGAATGTGCACACACACACACACGGAGTGAGGTATACCACAGAATGTGCACACACACACACACGGAGTGAGGTATACTATAGAATGTGCACACACACACACACGGAGTGAGGTATACCACAGAATGTGCACACACACACGGAGTGAGGTATACCACAGAATGTGCACACACACACACACACGGAGTGAGGTATACCACAGAACGTGCACACACACACGGAGTGAGGTACACCACAGAACGTGCACACACACACGGAGTGAGGTATACCACAGAATGTGCACACACACACGGAGTGAGGTATACCACAGAATGTGCACACACACACGGAGTGAGGTATACCACAGAATGCACACACACACGGAGTGAGGTATACCACAGAACGTGCACACACACACGGAGTGAGGTATACCACAGAATGTACACACACACACGGAGTGAGGTATACCACAGAACGTGCACACACACACGGAGTGAGGTATACCACAGAATGTACACACACACACACGGAGTGAGGTATACCACAGAATGTACACACACACACGGAGTGAGGTATACCACAGAATGTGCACACACACACGGAGTGAGGTATACCACAGAATGTGCACACACACACGGAGTGAGGTATACCACAGAATGTACACACACA
This sequence comes from Heptranchias perlo, assembly GCF_035084215.1. Taxonomy (NCBI): domain Eukaryota; kingdom Metazoa; phylum Chordata; class Chondrichthyes; order Hexanchiformes; family Hexanchidae; genus Heptranchias; species Heptranchias perlo. The sequence continues at coordinate 73,063,520 of NC_090336.1, forward strand.
CACGGAGTGAGGTATACCACAGAATGTGCACACACACACGGAGTGAGGTATACCACAGAATGTGCACACACACACGGAGTGAGGTATACCACAGAATGTGCACACACACACGGAGTGAGGTATACCACAGAATGTGCACACACACACACGGAGTGAGGTATACCACAGAATGTGCACACACACACGGAGTGAGGTATACTACAGAATGTACACACACACACGGAGTGAGGTATACCACAGAATGTGCACACACACACGGAGTGAGGTATACCACAGAATGTGCACACACACACGGAGTGAGGTATACTACAGAATGTACACACACACACGGAGTGAGGTATACCACAGAATGTGCACACACACACGGAGTGAGGTATACCACAGAATGTGCACACACACACACGGAGTGAGGTATACCACAGAATGTGCACACACACACGGAGTGAGGTATACCACAGAACGTACACACACACGGAGTGAGGTATACCACAGAATGTGCACACACACACGGAGTGAGGTATACCACAGAATGTGCACACACACACAGAGTGAGGTATACCACAGAATGTACACACACACACGGAGTGAGGTATACCACAGAATGTACACACACACACACGGAGTGAGGTATACCACAGAATGTACACACACACACACGGAGTGAGGTATACCACAGAATGTGCACACACACACGGAGTGAGGTATACCACAGAATGTGCACACACACACGGAGTGAGGTATACCACAGAATGTACACACACACACACGGAGTGAGGTACACCACAGAATGTGCACACACACACACACACACACGGAGTGAGGTATACCACAGAATGTGCACACACACACACACACGGGGTGAGGTACACCACAGAATGTGCACACACACACACACACACACACGGGGTGAGGTACACCACAGAATGTGCACACACACACACACACACGGAGTGAGGTATACCACAGGATGTGCACACACACACACACACACACGGAGTGAGGTATACCACAGAATGTGCACACACACACGGAGTGAGGTATACCACAGAATGTTCACACACACACGGAGTGAGGTACACTGTAGAATGTACACACACACACGGAGTGAGGTATACCACAGAATGTTCACACACACACGGAGTGAGGTACGCCACAGAATGTACACACACACACACACGGAGTGAGTTACACCACAGAATGTGCACACACACACGGAGTGAGGTATACCACAGAATGTGCACACACACACGGAGTGAGGTATACCACAGAATGTGCACACACACACGGAGTGAGGTATACCACAGAATGTGCACACACACACGGAGTGAGGTATACCACAGAATGTGCACACACACACGGAGTGAGGTATACCACAGAATGTGCACACACACACACGGAGTGAGGTACACCACAGAATGTGCACACACACACACACACACGGAGTGAGGTATACCACAGAATGTGCACACACACACACACACGGGGTGAGGTACACCACAGAATGTGCACACACACACACACACACACGGGGTGAGGTACACCACAGAATGTGCACACACACACACACACACACGGAGTGAGGTATACCACAGGATGTGCACACACACACACACACACACGGAGTGAGGTATACCACAGAATGTGCACACACACACGGAGTGAGGTACACTGTCGAATGTACACACACACACGGAGTGAGGTATACCACAGAATGTTCACACACACACGGAGTGAGGTACGCCACAGAATGTACACACACACACACACGGAGTGAGTTACACCACAGAATGTGCACAGACACACGGAGTGAGGTATACCACAGAATGTGCACACACACACGGAGTGAGGTATACCACAGAATGTGCACACACACACGGAGTGAGGTATACCACAGAATGTGCACACACACACACGGAGTGAGGTATACCACAGAATGTGCACACACACACGGAGTGAGGTATACCACAGAATGTACACACACACACACACACGGAGTGAGGTATACCACAGAATGTGCACACACACACGGAGTGAGGTATACCACAGAATGTGCACACACACACGGAGTGAGGTATACCACAGAATGTGCACACACACACGGAGTGAGGTATACCACAGAATGTGCACACACACGGAGTGAGGTACACTACAGAATGTACACACACACACGGAGTGAGGTATACCACAGAATGTACACACACACACACGGAGTGAGGTATACCACAGAATGTGCACACACACGGAGTGAGGTATACCACAGAATGTACACATACACACACACGGAGTGAGGTATACCACAGAATGTGCACACACACACGGAGTGAGGTATACCACAGAATGTGCACACACACACGGAGTGAGGTATACCACAGAATGTACACACACACACACACGGAGTGAGGTACACCACAGAATGTGCACACACACACGGAGTGAGGTATACCACAGAATGTACACACACACACACACACGGAGTGAGGTATACCACAGAATGTACACACACACACACACACACACACGGGGTGAGGTATACCACAGAATGTGCACACACACACACGGAGTGAGGTACACCACAGAATGTACACACACACACACACACGGAGTGAGGTATACCACAGAATGTACACACACACACACACACACACGGGGTGAGGTATACCACAGAATGTGCACACACACACACGGAGTGAGGTACACCACAGAATGTACACACACACACACACACGGAGTGAGGTATACCACAGAATGTACACACACACACACACACACGGGGTGAGGTATACCACAGAATGTACACACACACACACACGGAGTGAGGTATACCACAGAATGTACACACACACACACACACGGAGTGAGGTATACCACAGAATGTACACACACACACACACACACACAGGGTGAGGTATACCACAGAATGTACACACACACACACACGGAGTGAGGTATACCACAGAATGTACACACACACACACACACACGGAGTGAGGTATACCACAGAATGTACACACACACACACACACACACACAGAGTGAGGTATACCACAGAATGTACACACACACACACACACACACACGGAGTGAGGTATACCACAGAATGTACACACACACACGGGGTGAGGTATACCACAGAATGTGCACACACACACAGAGTGAGGTACACTATAGAATGTACACACACACACACACACACACGCGGAGTGAGGTATACCACAGAATGTACACACACACACGGGGTGAGGTATACCACAGAATGTGCACACACACACAGAGTGAGGTACACTATAGAATGTACACACACACACACACACACACGCGTGTGCCTCCACCTGCTCCTCCGAGACAGTGGGCCTTCCTCTATCTCAGATGGTCTGAAATTGCCGTAATTCCAGTATTGATAAGGGGGATTGGGTTTGCAGGAAAGTCTTGGACATCTCAGCCCGGAAATGAGGCGTCTGAGTGGTGATCTTAAAGAGGTTCGTAAAGATGGCAAATGGTACGCAAGGGGCAAATCCGGAATGCTACAGCGGGAGTAGGACACGGCTACAAACCAGCAAAAGCTGAACGTAGGACTGATATAAACAACAACACCAACTTGCATTTATATAGCGCCCTTAATATAGTTCAATGTCCCAAGGCGCTTCACAGGAGGGTCAGCAGACAAAATTTTACACCAAGCTGCATATGGAGGTATTCGGACAGGTGAGAGTCACAGAGGCTGGTTTTAAGGAGCGTCTTAAAATAGGAGAGAGAGGCGGAGAGGTTTAGGGAGGGAATTCCAGAGCTGAGGGCCCGGGCAGCTGAAGGCACGGCCGCCAATGGTGGAGCGATGGAAATCGGGGGGGACGCGCAAAGAGGCCGGAATCGTAGGAGCGCAGAGATCTCGGAGGGTTGCAGGGGCTGGAGGAGGTGACAGAGATAAGGAGAGGGGGGGCGAGCGAGGGCCATGGAGGGATTTGTAAACATGGATGGAGAATGGCAACCCAACACTTGGGCCCAAATCCAGGACAGCTGACCTCAAAGGCCACACCAGCCTCTGCTGAAATGTGACGAGCCTTCTCCCGGAGGATGAGACTCCTCCGCCACCCCCCGGCTCCAAACCCCAGCCACCGTTCCTCTTGTAAGGAGCAGACGGACATTCCCTCACCAAAAAAAAAAATCCGCCATTCCCTCAGTACTGACCCTCCGACAGTGCGGCGCTCCCTCAGTACTGACCCTCCGACGGTGCAGCGCTCCCTCAGTACTGACCCTCCGACAGTGCAGCGCTCCCTCAGTACTGACCCTCCAACAGTGCAGCACTCCCTCAGTACTGACCCTCCGACAGTGCGGCGCTCCCTCAGTACTGACCCTCCGACAGTGCGGCGCTCCCTCAGTACTGACTCTCCGACAGTGCAGCCCTCCCTCAGTACTGACCCTCCGACAGTGCGGCGCTCCCTCAGTACTGACCCTCCGACAGTGCGGCACTCCCTCAGTACTGACCCTCCGACAGTGCGGCGCTCCCTCAGTACTGACCCTCCGACAGTGCGGCACTCCCTCAGTACTGACTCTCCGACAGTGCAGCCCTCCCTCAGTACTGACCCTCCGACAGTGCGGCACTCCCTCAGTACTGACCCTCCGACAGTGCAGCGCTCCCTCAGTACTGACCCTCCGACAGTGCGGCACTCCCTCAGTACTGACCCTCCGACAGTGCGGCACTCCCTCAGTACTGACTCTCCGACAGTGCAGCCCTCCCTCAGTACTGACCCTCCGACAGTGCGGCACTCCCTCAGTACTGACTCTCCGACAGTGCAGCGCTCCCTCAGTACTGACCCTCCGACAGTGCGGCACTCCCTCAGTACTGACTCTCCGACAGTGCAGCGCTCCCTCAGTACTGACACTCCGACAGTGCGGCGCTCCCTCAGTACTGAACCTCCGACAGTGCGGCGCTCCCTCAGTACTGACCCTCCGACAGTGCAGCACTCCCTCACTACTGACCCTCCGACAGTGCAGCCCTCCCTCAGTACTGACCCTCCGACAGTGCAGCGCTCCCTCAGTACTGACCCTCCGACGGTGCAGCGCTCCCTCAGTACTGACCCTCCGACAGTGCGGCGCTCCCTCAGTACTGACCCTCCGACAGTGCAGCACTCCCTCAGTACTGACCCTCCGACAGTGCAGCACTCCCTCAGTACTGACCCTGACAGTGCAGCACTCCCTCAGTACTGACCCTCCGACAGTGCAGCGTTCCCTCAGTACTGACCCTCCGACAGTGCAGCGCTCCCTCAGTACTGACCCTCCGACAGTGCAGCACTCCCTCAGTACTGACCCTCCGACAGTGCAGCACTCCCTCAGTACTGACCCTACGACAGTGCAGCACTCCCTCAGTACTGACCCTGACAGTGCAGCACTCCCTCAGTACTGACCCTCCGACAGTGCAGCGTTCCCTCAGTACTGACCCTCCGACAGTGCAGCGCTCCCTCAGTACTGACCCTCCGACAGTGCAGCGCTCCCTCAGTACTGACCCTCCGACAGTGCAGCGCTCCCTCAGTACTGACCCTCCGACAGTGCAGCACTCCCTCAGTACTGACCCTCCGACAGTGCAGCGCTCCCTCAGTACTGACCCTCCGACGGTGCAGCGCTCCCTCAGTACTGACCCTCCGACAGTGCAGCGCTCCCTCAGTACTGACCCTCCGACAGTGCAGCACTCCCTCAGTACTGACCCTCCGACAGTGCAGCACTCCCTCAGTACTGACTCTCCGACAGTGCAGCGCTCCCTCAGTACTGACCCTCCGACAGTGCAGCGCTCCCTCAGTACTGACCCTCCGACAGTGCGGCGCTCCCTCACTACTGACCCTCCGACAGTGCGGCACTCCCTCAGTACTGACTCTCCGACAGTGCAGCCCTCCCTCAGTACTGACCCTCCGACAGTGCGGCACTCCCTCAGTACTGACCCTCCGACAGTGCAGCGCTCCCTCAGTACTGACCCTCCGACAGTGCGGCACTCCCTCAGTACTGACCCTCCGACAGTGCGGCACTCCCTCAGTACTGACTCTCCGACAGTGCAGCCCTCCCTCAGTACTGACCCTCCGACAGTGCGGCACTCCCTCAGTACTGACTCTCCGACAGTGCAGCGCTCCCTCAGTACTGACCCTCCGACAGTGCGGCACTCCCTCAGTACTGACCCTCCGACAGTGCATCACTCCCTCAGTACTGACCCTCCGACAGTGCAGCCCTCCCTCAGTACTGACCCTCCGACAGTGCGGCACTCCCTCAGTACTGACCCTCCGACAGTGCAGCGCTCCCTCAGTACTGACCCTCCGACAGTGCGGCACTCCCTCAGTACTGACCCTCCGACAGTGCGGCACTCCCTCAGTACTGACTCTCCGACAGTGCAGCACTCCCTCAGTACTGACCCTCCGACAGTGCGGCGCTCCCTCAGTACTGAACCTCCGACAGTGCGGCGCTCCCTCAGTACTGACCCTCCGACAGTGCAGCACTCCCTCACTACTGACCCTCCGACAGTGCAGCCCTCCCTCAGTACTGACCCTCCGACAGTGCAGCGCTCCCTCAGTACTGACCCTCCGACGGTGCAGCGCTCCCTCAGTACTGACCGTCCGACAGTGCGGCGCTCCCTCAGTACTGACCCTCCGACAGTGCGGCGCTCCCTCAGTACTGACCCTCCGACGGTGCAGCGCTCCCTCAGTACTGACCCTCCGACAGTGCAGCCCTCCCTCAGTACTGAACCTCCGACAGTGCAGCACTCCCTCAGTACTGACCCTCCGACAGTGCAGCACTCCCTCAGTACTGACCCTGACAGTGCAGCACTCCCTCAGTACTGACCCTCCGACAGTGCAGCGCTCCCTCAGCACTGACCCTCCGACAGTGCAGCACTCCCTCAGTACTGACCCTCCGACAGTGCAGCACTCCCTCAGTACTGACCCTCCGACAGTGCGGCGCTCCCTCAGTACTGACTCTCCGACAGTGCAGCCCTCCCTCAGTACTGACCCTCCGACAGTGCGGCGCTCCCTCAGTACTGACTCTCCGACAGTGCAGCCCTCCCTCAGTACTGACCCTCCGACAGTGCGGCACTCCCTCAGTACTGACCCTCCGACAGTGCAGCGCTCCCTCAGTACTGACCCTCCGACAGTGCGGCACTCCCTCAGTACTGACCCTCCGACAGTGCGGCGCTCCCTCAGTACTGACCCTCCGACAGTGCGGCACTCCCTCAGTACTGACTCTCCGACAGTGCAGCCCTCCCTCAGTACTGACCCTCCGACAGTGCGGCACTCCCTCAGTACTGACCCTCCGACAGTGCAGCACTCCCTCAGTACTGACCCTGACAGTGCAGCACTCCCTCAGTACTGACCCTCCGACAGTGCAGCGCTCCCTCAGCACTGACCCTCCGACAGTGCAGCACTCCCTCAGTACTGACCCTCCGACAGTGCAGCACTCCCTCAGTACTGACCCTCCGACAGTGCGGCGCTCCCTCAGTACTGACTCTCCGACAGTGCAGCCCTCCCTCAGTACTGACCCTCCGACAGTGCGGCGCTCCCTCAGTACTGACTCTCCGACAGTGCAGCCCTCCCTCAGTACTGACCCTCCGACAGTGCGGCACTCCCTCAGTACTGACCCTCCGACAGTGCAGCGCTCCCTCAGTACTGACCCTCCGACAGTGCGGCACTCCCTCAGTACTGACCCTCCGACAGTGCGGCGCTCCCTCAGTACTGACCCTCCGACAGTGCGGCACTCCCTCAGTACTGACTCTCCGACAGTGCAGCCCTCCCTCAGTACTGACCCTCCGACAGTGCGGCACTCCCTCAGTACTGACCCTCCGACAGTGCAGCGCTCCCTCAGTACTGACCCTCCGACAGTGCGGCACTCCCTCAGTACTGACCCTCCGACAGTGCGGCACTCCCTCAGTACTGACTCTCCGACAGTGCAGCCCTCCCTCAGTACTGACCCTCCGACAGTGCGGCACTCCCTCAGTACTGACTCTCCGACAGTGCAGCGCTCCCTCAGTACTGACCCTCCGACAGTGCGGCACTCCCTCAGTACTGACTCTCCGACAGTGCAGCGCTCCCTCAGTACTGACCCTCCGACAGTGCGGCGCTCCCTCAGTACTGAACCTCCGACAGTGCGGCGCTCCCTCAGTACTGACCCTCCGACAGTGCAGCACTCCCTCACTACTGACCCTCCGACAGTGCAGCCCTCCCTCAGTACTGACCCTCCGACAGTGCAGCGCTCCCTCAGTACTGACCCTCCGACAGTGCAGCACTCCCTCAGTACTGACCCTCCGACAGTGCAGCACTCCCTCAGTACTGACCCTCCGACAGTGCAGCACTCCCTCAGTACTGACCCTCCGACAGTGCAGCGTTCCCTCAGTACTGACCCTCCGACAGTGCAGCACTCCCTCAGTACTGACCCTGACAGTGCAGTGCTCCCTCAGTACTGACCCTCCGACAGTGCAGCGCTCCCTCAGTACTGACCCTCCGACGGTGCAGCGCTCCCTCAGTACTGACCCTCCGACAGTGCAGCGCTCCCTCAGTACTGACCCTCCGACAGTGCAGCACTCCCTCAGTACTGACCCTCCGACAGTGCAGCACTCCCTCAGTACTGACTCTCCGACAGTGCAGCGCTCCCTCAGTACTGACCCTCCGACAGTGCAGCGCTCCCTCAGTACTGACCCTCCGACAGTGCGGCGCTCCCTCAGTACTGACCCTCCGACAGTGCGGCACTCCCTCAGTACTGACTCTCCGACAGTGCAGCCCTCCCTCAGTACTGACCCTCCGACAGTGCGGCACTCCCTCAGTACTGACCCTCCGACAGTGCAGCGCTCCCTCAGTACTGACCCTCCGACAGTGCGGCACTCCCTCAGTACTGACCCTCCGACAGTGCGGCACTCCCTCAGTCCTGACTCTCCGACAGTGCAGCCCTCCCTCAGTACTGACCCTCCGACAGTGCGGCACTCCCTCAGTGCTGACTCTCCGACAGTGCAGCGCTCCCTCAGTACTGACCCTCCGACAGTGCGGCACTCCCTCAGTACTGACTCTCCGACAGTGCAGCGCTCCCTCAGTACTGACCCTCCGACAGTGCGGCGCTCCCTCAGTACTGAACCTCCGACAGTGCGGCGCTCCCTCAGTACTGACCCTCCGACAGTGCAGCACTCCCTCACTACTGACCCTCCGACAGTGCAGCCCTCCCTCAGTACTGACCCTCCGACAGTGCGGCGCTCCCTCAGTACTGACCCTCCGACAGTGCGGCGCTCCCTCAGTACTGACCCTCCGACGGTGCAGCGCTCCCTCAGTACTGACCCTCCGACAGTGCAGCCCTCCCTCAGTACTGAACCTCCGACAGTGCAGCACTCCCTCAGTACTGACCCTCCGACAGTGCAGCACTCCCTCAGTACTGACCCTGACAGTGCAGCACTCCCTCAGTACTGAGCCTCCGACAGTGCGGCATTCCCTCAGTACTGACCCTCCGACAGTGCGGCACTCCCTCAGTACTGACCCTCCGACAGTGCGGCACTCCCTCAGTACTGACTCTCCGACAGTGCAGCCCTCCCTCAGTACTGACCCTCCGACAGTGCGGCACTCCCTCAGTACTGACTCTCCGACAGTGCAGCGCTCCCTCAGTACTGACCCTCCGACAGTGCGGCACTCCCTCAGTACTGACCCTCCGACAGTGCATCACTCCCTCAGTACTGACCCTCCGACAGTGCAGCCCTCCCTCAGTACTGACCCTCCGACAGTGCGGCACTCCCTCAGTACTGACCCTCCGACAGTGCAGCGCTCCCTCAGTACTGACCCTCCGACAGTGCGGCACTCCCTCAGTACTGACCCTCCGACAGTGCGGCACTCCCTCAGTACTGACTCTCCGACAGTGCAGCACTCCCTCAGTACTGACCCTCCGACAGTGCGGCGCTCCCTCAGTACTGAACCTCCGACAGTGCGGCGCTCCCTCAGTACTGACCCTCCGACAGTGCAGCACTCCCTCACTACTGACCCTCCGACAGTGCAGCCCTCCCTCAGTACTGACCCTCCGACAGTGCAGCGCTCCCTCAGTACTGACCCTCCGACGGTGCAGCGCTCCCTCAGTACTGACCCTCCGACAGTGCGGCGCTCCCTCAGTACTGACCCTCCGACAGTGCGGCGCTCCCTCAGTACTGACCCTCCGACGGTGCAGCGCTCCCTCAGTACTGACCCTCCGACAGTGCAGCCCTCCCTCAGTACTGAACCTCCGACAGTGCAGCACTCCCTCAGTACTGACCCTCCGACAGTGCAGCACTCCCTCAGTACTGACCCTGACAGTGCAGCACTCCCTCAGTACTGACCCTCCGACAGTGCAGCGCTCCCTCAGCACTGACCCTCCGACAGTGCAGCACTCCCTCAGTACTGACCCTCCGACAGTGCAGCACTCCCTCAGTACTGAACCTCCGACAGTGCGGCGCTCCCTCAGTACTGACCCTCCGACAGTGCAGCACTCCCTCACTACTGACCCTCCGACAGTGCAGCCCTCCCTCAGTACTGACCCTCCGACAGTGCAGCGCTCCCTCAGTACTGACCCTCCGACAGTGCAGCACTCCCTCAGTACTGACCCTCCGACAGTGCAGCACTCCCTCAGTACTGACCCTCCGACAGTGCAGCACTCCCTCAGTACTGACCCTCCGACAGTGCAGCGTTCCCTCAGTACTGACCCTCCGACAGTGCAGCACTCCCTCAGTACTGACCCTGACAGTGCAGTGCTCCCTCAGTACTGACCCTCCGACAGTGCAGCGCTCCCTCAGTACTGACCCTCCGACAGTGCAGCGCTCCCTCAGTACTGACCCTCCGACGGTGCAGCGCTCCCTCAGTACTGACCCTCCGACAGTGCAGCGCTCCCTCAGTACTGACCCTCCGACAGTGCGGCACTCCCTCAGTACTGACTCTCCGACAGTGCAGCGCTCCCTCAGTACTGACCCTCCGACAGTGCGGCGCTCCCTCAGTACTGAACCTCCGACAGTGCGGCGCTCCCTCAGTACTGACCCTCCGACAGTGCAGCACTCCCTCACTACTGACCCTCCGACAGTGCAGCCCTCCCTCAGTACTGACCCTCCGACAGTGCGGCGCTCCCTCAGTACTGACCCTCCGACAGTGCGGCGCTCCCTCAGTACTGACCCTCCGACGGTGCAGCGCTCCCTCAGTACTGACCCTCCGACAGTGCAGCCCTCCCTCAGTACTGAACCTCCGACAGTGCAGCACTCCCTCAGTACTGACCCTCCGACAGTGCAGCACTCCCTCAGTACTGACCCTGACAGTGCAGCACTCCCTCAGTACTGAGCCTCCGACAGTGCAGCGTTCCCTCAGTACTGACCCTCCGACAGTGCAGCGCTCCCTCAGCACTGACCCTCCGACAGTGCAGCACTCCCTCAGTACTGACCCTCCGACAGTGCAGCACTCCCTCAGTACTGACCCTCCGACAGTGCAGCACTCCCTCAGTACTGACCCTGACAGTGCAGCACTCCCTCAGTGCTGACCCTCCGACAGTGCAGCGTTCCCTCAGTACTGACCCTCCGACAGTGCAGCGCTCCCTCAGTACTGACCCTCCGACAGTGCAGCGCTCCCTCAGTACTGACCCTCCGACAGTGCAGCCCTCCCTCAGTACTGACCCTCCGACAGTGCAGCACTCCCTCAGTACTGACCCTCCGACAGTGCAGCACTCCCTCAGTACTGACCCTCCGACAGTGCAGCGCTCCCTCAGTACTGACCCTCCGACAGTGCAGCGCTCCCTCAGTACTGACCCTCCGACAGTGCGGCGCTCCCTCAGTACTGACCCTCCGACAGTGCAGCGCTCCCTCAGTACTGACCCTCCGACAGTGCAGCGCTCCCTCAGTACTGACCTTCCCCCACTCCCCCCTCGCTCAGCACACGGAAAACTCCCGGGAATGGCGGAGTTTCTGATGGGACCAGGTCTCTGTCGTTTGCGGGTGACCCACTGGAGTTACTGCAGGAAACCCAGTAAAAACCCTCAGGGGTTTTGGTGGTCTCCATTTTTTTTTTTGCTTTGTGAGGGAGTGTGAGATTTTCCAGGATTTTGGGAATCACATTCCACGATTTCATCCATTCTTCCCTGGAAATCAGCGGCCTCGGTGAATCGACAGGTGGAGACAGACGGAGTATTTAAGTTGATGTGGAGTTTCCTCCTGTTCGAATAAACATCAAATGAGAGGAGATCAGAATTCCCAGTACTTTCACCACATTTATTCTCGACCTGGTCATGGTTTCCTGAAACTGCAGTAATTCCCCGGCACTTTTAAGAATAAATTTTTAATGGTTTTTTTTGTTTGTTTGTTTCGAATTATTTCAATCACAAAGACAGTTGTGTCTCTCAAAATAAATCACGCTAAAACGTCACTCGGTTTTACATTGATTATTGTCTGAAATCAATTTAATTCTCATCAGAGGGTCATTGCACTCTGACTGTCAGCCTCTCAATCGTTCCTGATGCTTCAAACTGGGGCGATGGGAGATGGTTTGGCACCAAGTGGGATTTTTCATGGAGATCACTTTTTTGGGGGTGAGGGGAGGTTTTGAAAAAGTCATCCAAGGTTCGTTCACACACTGCAATTAAAGATAGAGGGACGAGTGGAGCAAGTCTTTGGCTCAGTGGTAGCATTCCCATCTCCTCCAGTGCAGTACTGAGGGAGCGCTGCACTGTCGGAGGGTCAGTACTGAGGGAGCGCTGCACTGTCGGAGGGTCAGTACTGAGGGGAGTGCTGCACTGTCGGAGGGTCAGTACTGAGGGAGCGCTGCACTGTCGGAGGGTCAGTACTGAGGGAGCGCTGCACTGTCGGAGGGTCAGTACTGAGGGAGTGCTGCACTGTCGGAGGGTCAGTACTGAGGGAGCGCTGCACTGTCGGAGGGTCAGTACTGAGGGAGCGCTGCACTGTCGGAGGGTCAGTACTGAGGGAACGCTGCACTGTCGGAGGGTCAGTACTGAGGGAGTGCTGCACTGTCAGGGTCAGTACTGAGGGAGTGCTGCACTGTCGGAGGGTCAGTACTGAGGGAGTGCTGCACTGTCGGAGGGTCAGTACTGAGGGAGTGCTGCACTGTCGGAGGGTCAGTACTGAGGGAGCGCTGCACTGTCGGAGGGTCAGTACTGAGGGAACGCTGCACTGTCGGAGGGTCAGTACTGAGGGAGTGCTGCACTGTCAGGGTCAGTACTGAGGGAGTGCTGCACTGTCGGAGGGTCAGTACTGAGGGAGTGCTGCACTGTCGGAGGTGCCGTCTTTCGGATGAGACGTTAAACCGAGGCCCCGTCTGCCCCTCTCAGGTGGATGTAAAAGATCCCACGGCCGCTATTTCGAAGAAAAGCAGGGGGGAGATCTCCCCCGTGTCCCGGGGCCAATATTCATCCCTCAACCAACTCACCAAAACAGACTATCTGATCATTATCACGTTGCTGTTTGTTGGATCTTGCTGTGCGCAAATTGGCCGCCATGTGACTACACTTCAAAAATACTTCATCGGATGTAAACCGCTTAAGGACGTCCTGAGGCAATGGAAGGCTCTATATAAATGCAAGTTGTTTTAATTTTCTCTGAGCCAGAAGGTGCAGGCTTTGGAGCCCCAACTCCAGCGAGTCCCGGTGAGCGGAGTCTAGACGATATTCTCTAAATACACGAGCTGACGTCCAGCAAGCCGTCTCGTGTCCGGACAGAGCGGCAGCTGGTTCAGGAGTCGCGTTGACGCCTCCGAGAATTACAATCACGTGGGCTGCCGCCCCGAGCAATGTAAAATCGATTGTCTGCTTCCTCGGGGATATCACCCTCAAGACCGCTGACGGTCATCGCTCGGGATGTGAGGTGTTCTGCACAGCGCTGGAGCAATCATTTCACAAGATGGGCGGAATAAATTTAACAGGGCGGTCCCAGGAGAAACTTGAGATACCAGTAAACTTCCACTGGAGCAGAGAAAGGTGAGGGGGGACTTAATAGAGGTTTTTTTTTTATATTATGAAGGGGCTTTGAAAGAGCGTACAGGGAAAGATTATTTCCACTGCCCGGGGAGTCAGTGGGAAGGGGTCACCCATTTAAAATCGTCACCAGCGGGACGAGGAGAGGGATTGCGAAAAATGTCTCGACCCGGGGGAGTTGTCAGGTCACAGAACGATTTGCCTCAAGGAGTGGCTGAGGCAGAGACTATTGCACCTTTTCATGGGGAAAACCGGGATAAATACTGGAAGCAGAGGAAGGTTACAGGGCCGTGGGGAGAGAGCGGGGCCGGCTTTGGGTTGCTCTGGCAAAGAGCCAGTACGGACACGATGGGCCGAACGGCCTGTAAGGTTCTCGGGTTGCATGGAACGTGCGGTAACGCAAGCCTGCGTCACTCGGCGAGCCCCCCCATTGCCCTATCGCATTATGTTTGAAGAGCATCTTTGAAATAATTTCACAAACAGCAGCAGCGGCGGGAACCTTGGGTAGTCAAAATAAATAAAGTTAACTCCAGTCAAACCAAATTAGCAATAATACTGTGGGGAAGAAATTCCGTGATGGTTTTCTAGACCAATACGTTGAGGAACCAACTAGAGAACAGACGATCATAGACTGGGTATTGAGCAATAAGAAAGGATTAATTAACAATCTTGTTGTGCGGGGTCCCTTAGGGAAGAGCGACCATAACATGATAGAATTCCTCATTAAGATGGAGAGTGAAGTAGTTGAATCCGAAACTAGGGTCCTGAATCTAAATAAAGAAAACTACAAAAGTATGAGGTGCGAGTTGGCTGGTCACCCTACTATAGAAAGGATATTATTAAACTAGAAAGAGTGCAGAAAAGATTTACTAGGATGCTACCGGGACTTGATGGTTTGACTTATAGGGAGAGGTTGGATAGACTGAGACTTTTTTCCCTGGAGAGTAGGAGGTTAAGGGGTGATCTTATAGAAGTCTATAAAATAATGAGGGGCATAGATAAGGTAGATAGTCAAAATCTTTTCCCAAAGGTAGGGGAGTCTATAACGAGGGGGCATAGATTTAAGGTGAGAGGGGAGAGATACAAAAGGGTCCAGAGGGGCAATTTTTTCACTCAAAGGGTGGTGAGTGTCTGGAACGAGCTGCCAGAGGCAGTAGTAGAGGCGGGTACAATTTTGTCTTTTAAAAAGCATTTGGACAGTTACATGGGTAAGATGGGTATAGAGGGATATGGGCCAAGTGCAGGCAATTGGGACTAGCTTAGTGGTATAAACTGGGCGACATGGACATGTTGGGCCGAAGGGCCTGTTTCCATGTTGTAAACTTCTATGATTCTAGGATAGATTGGGGAAATTTACCAAAAGGGATGACGGTGGATAGGCAATGGCAGGAATTACAACAATTATTCATTCCTGTCTGGCACAGAAATAAAACAGGAAAGGTGGCTCAACCGTGGCTTACAAAAGAAATTAGGGATAGTGCTAGATCCAAAGAGGAGGCATATAAAATAAAGAAAGTTAACTCCAGTCCACAGTCAATTCAGATAATTGACCGTGGACTAAAATTGCATCTTGGACTTTTCCAAAACACTTCAGTGATTACCTGTAAGTTCCACTTCAGATTTTTTTCTTCAACAGAAAATGCATTTCAGCCCCTACTACCCTCGGTGAAGGATTTTTCAGCTTCAGTTACCATAGCAAAATATATCCGAGATGTCTTCTTTTAAGCAAACGTGGGCTTTAAGGCTTTGGCTGCCTGGAACTCGTGAGAAACAGTAAGTCTCAACTGTATCAAGACAAAAAAAAAAACACAAGGAGTCGATAAGTTAGAACATCTATAACTGCCTTGACCAAAGTGTGTCAAAAAAAAACCAAAGCCTGGGCCTTGCCGCTCACTCTGAGCAGTTCAAGGACTTTATGGAGGTTCCTGGATCGCTGGTCCCTGATTGAATGGGTGTATTTGTGTCTAATCTGCTGTATCACAGAATGTCAGCTGTGGCTCAGTGAGCACCGCACTCGCCTCTGAGTCAGGAGGTTTTTGGTTCGAGTCCCACTCCAGGGACTTTGAGCGCAAAATCCAGTCTGACATTCCTGGTGCTAGTACTGAGGGAGGGTCAGTACTGAGGGAGCGCAGCACTGTCGGAGGGTCAGTACTGAGGGAGCGCCGCACTGTCGGAGGGGCAGTACTGAGGGAGCGCTGCACTGTCGGAGGGTCAGTACTGAGGGAGCGCTGCACTGTCAGAGGGTCAGTACTGAGGGAGCGCTGCACTGTCGGAGGGTCAGTACTGAGGGAGCGCAGCACTGTCGGAGGGTCAGTACTGAGGGAGCGCAGCACTGTCGGAGGGTCAGTACTGAGGGAGCGCTGCACTGTCGGAGGGTCAGTACTGAGGGAGCGCTGCACTGTCGGAGGGTCAGTACTGAGGGAGCGCTGCACAATCGGAGGGTCAGTACTGAGGGAGCGCTGCACTGTCGGAGGGTCAGTACTGAGGGAGCGCTGCACTGTCGGAGGGTCAGTACTGAGGGAGCGCTGCACTGTCGGAGGGTCAGTACTGAGGGAGCGCTGCACTGTCGGAGGGTCAGTGCTGAGGGAGCGCTGCACTGTCGGAGGGTCAGTACTGAGGGAGCGCTGCACTGTCGGAGGGTCAGTACTGAGGGAGCGCAGCACTGTCGGAGGGTCAGTACTGAGGGAGCGCAGCACTGTCGGAGGGTCAGTGCTGAGGGAGCGCTGCACTGTCGGAGGGTCAGTGCTGAGGGAGTGCTGCACTGTCGGAGGGTCAGTGCTGAGGGAGCGCTGCACTGTCGGAGGGTCAGTACTGAGGGAGTGTTGCACTGTCGGAGGGCCAGTACTGAGGGAGCGCTGCACTGTCGGAGGGTCAGTACTGAGGGAGTGCTGCACCGTCGGAGGGTCAGTGCTGAGGGAGTGCTGCACCGTCGGAGGGTCAGTACTGAGGGAGCGCTGCACTGTCGGAGGGGCAGTACTGAGGGAGCGCTGCACTGTCGGAGGGTCAGTACTGAGGGAGTGCTGCACTGTCAGGGAGCAGTATTGAGGGAGCGCTGCACTGTCGGAGGGTCAGTACTGAGGGAGTGCTGCACTGTCAGGGAGCAGTATTGAGGGAGCGCTGCACTGTCGGAGGGTCAGTACTGAGGGAGCGCCGCACTGTCGGAGGGTCAGTACTGAGGGAGTCCTGCACTGTCGGAGGGTCAGTACTGAGGGAGCGCCGCACTGTCGGAGGGTCAGTACTGAGGGAGCGCCGCACTGTCGGAGGGTCAGTACTGAGGGAGCGCCGCACTGTCGGAGGGTCAGTACTGAGGGAGCGCCGCACTGTCGGAGGGTCAGTGCTGAGAGAGCGCCGCACTGTCGGAGGGTCATTGCTGAGGGAGTGCTGCACTGTCGGAGGGTCAGTGCTGAGGGAGCGCCGCATTGT
The DNA here is from genome assembly GCF_035084215.1 of Heptranchias perlo. Classification (NCBI taxonomy): domain Eukaryota; kingdom Metazoa; phylum Chordata; class Chondrichthyes; order Hexanchiformes; family Hexanchidae; genus Heptranchias; species Heptranchias perlo. Next base: position 73,080,869 of record NC_090336.1, read on the forward strand.
CGGAGGGTCAGTACTTTTTTATTCTTCGTTCATGGGATGTGGGCGTCGCTGGCGAGGCCGGCATTTATTGCCCATCCCTAATTGCCCCCTTGAGAAGGTGGTGGTGAGCCGCCTTCTTGAACCGCTGCAGTCCGTGTGGTGAAGGTTCTCCCACAGTGCTGTTCGGAAGGGAGCTCCAGGATTTTGACCCAGCGACGATGAAGGAACGGCGGAGAGACTGGAGAAGCTGGGATTGTTCTCCTTGGGACAGAGAAGGTTAAGGGGAGATTTAATCGAGGTGTTCAAAATCATGAAGGGTTTTGATAGAGCAAATAAGGAGAAACTGTTTCCAGTGGCAGGAGGGTCGGTAACCAGAGGACACAGGTTTAAGATAATTGGCAAAAGAGCCAGAGGGGGAGATGAGGAGAATTTTTTTTACGCAGCGAGTTGTTCTGATCTGGAACGCACTGCCTGAAAGGGCGGTGGAAGCAGATTCAATAATAACTTTCAAAAGGGGAATTGGATAAATACTTGAAAAGGAAAAATTCGCAGGGCTACGGGGAAAGAGCAGGGGGGGAGAGTGGGACTAATTGGATAGATCTTTAACAGGCACGATGGGCCGAATGGCCTCCTTCTGTGCTGTACGATTCTATGAAATTGCAACAGAGCTTCCCCCTCCCTCCGTCTCCAAGAGTGGTTGTGGTCTGAATGAGGGCCCCTTTGGCCGGTCAAGTCATTAACATTTAAATTAGGTGAAATATTTAAAGGAGTTTTCTATGCGCAGCAGGTGTGTTGAAATGGAGCTCCTCTCGGAGGGTGGTCCCCCAGAGGCAACTTCCAAAAGGCTCACTGGGAAAACTAGGCCTCTGAGATTTGGACGCTCTTAAAAAATCCTCAATTCCAAAGTGACCCCCCCGACATAATTTCGGGGCCGAACAGCTGGAAACTGGCCAGGGATTTGGGTACATTGGGCCCCTGTCCTTCCACCCCAGGTATCCTGTACCTGTCGGAGGAGGAGCACCTGGAAGTGGGGGAGGGGAGGGAAGGGAACAGCAGCCAGGGATTTGGGGGGGGAACCCCCTGCACCCCTTGGCCTTCAGATGGTCAAACCAGTTGTAGGTCCATCTTGGGGTTCAGCCTGGGTTCAAGGCTGGACCCCAGTTGTCATTTATTGCAAGGGGAATGGAATATAAAAGTAGAGATGTTTTGCTACAGTTGTACAGGGCATTGGTGAGACCACATCTAGAACACTGTGTGCAGTTTGGGTCTCCTTATTTAAGAAAGGACATAATTGCTTTGGAGGCGGTTCAGAGAAGGTTCACGCGACTGATTCCTGGGATGAGGGGGGTTATCTTATGAGGAAAGGCTGGACAAGTTGGGCCTGTATACATTGGAGTTTAGAAGAATGAGAGGTGATCTTATTGAAACATACAAGATCCTGAGGGGACTAGAAGGGGTAGATGCTGAGAGGATGTTTCTCCTTGTGGGAGAGACTAGAACTAGGGACCAGAGTTTAAAAATAAGGGGTCTCCCATTTAAGACGGAGATGAGGAGAAATTTTTTCTCTCAGAGGGTTGTGAGTCTGTGGAACTCCCTTCCCCAGAGAGCGGTGGAGGCAGGGTCAGTGAATATTTTTAAGGCGGAGTTAGATAGATTCCTGATTAACAAGGGAGTCAAAGGTCATAGTAGGTAGACGGGAAAGTAGGGTTGAGGTCACAATCAGATCAGCCATGATCTTATCAAATGGCGGAGCAGGCTCGAGGGGCCGAATGGCCTACTCCTGCTCTTAATTCGTATGTTTGTATAAGACTTTGACCCAACCCCCTTAAAATTTGGTAATGGGGTTCCCCCTTTGTAAGGGGACTTTGATAAGCAGTTCACCTCCCTGGAGTGATTACCTCAGCCTGATGCCGATGGCAGGCACCCTACGGGACACGCCCACCATTTAAACAAAGGGGACCTCCCCCTCACCCTGTGAACTTTGGTGGGGGGACAGCAGCAGCGAGAGGCCCTGGGATGGGCCCAACTCAACACTTTACTTCGGGATCAGTCCCTCCGCCAATTCCTGGGGCCCCAGCGTTCTTTTCCAAGTTTATGTATAGATTTTCCGATCTTCCTCTTCTAATTATTCCCCCTCCTGCATCACACGGGTTTCTGGAGGGGGTATCTGTCACTCCAAACATGGACAAAAGAGCTGAATTCCAGAGGTGAGGTGAGAGTGACTGCCCTTGACATCAAGGCAGCATTTGACCGAGTGTGGCACCAAGGAGCCCTAGTAAAATTGAAGTCAATGGGAATTAGGGGAAAACTCTCCAGTGGCTGGAGTCATACCTAGCACAAAGGAAGATGGTAGTGGTTGTTGGAGGCCAATCATCTCAGCCCCAGGAGTTCCTCAGGGCAGTGTCTGAGGCCCAACCATCTTCAGCTGCTTCATCAATGACGTTCCCTCCAACATAAGGTCAGAAATGGGGATGTTCGCTGATGATTGCACAGTGTTCAGTTCGATTCGCAACCCCTCAAATAATGAAGCAGTCCGTGCCCGCATGCAGCAAGACCTGGACAACATCCAGGTTTGGGCTGATAAGTGGCAAGTAACATTCGCACCAGACAAGTGCCAGGCAATGACCATCTCCAACAAGAGAGAGTCTAACCACCTCCCCTTGACATTCAACGGCATTACCATCGCCGAATCCCCCACCATCAACATCCTGGGGGTCACCATTGACCAGAAACTTAACTGGACCAGCCATATAAATACTGTGGCTACAAGAGCAGGTCAGAGGCTGGGTATTCTGCGGCGAGTGACTCACCTCCTGACTCCCCAAAGCCTTTCCACCATCTACAAGGCACAAGTCAGGGGTGTGATGGAAGACTCTCCACTTGCCTGGATGAATGCAGCTCCAACAACACTCAAGAAGCTCAACACCATCCAGGACAAAGCAGCCCGCTTGATTGGCACCCCATCCACCACCATAAACATTCACTCCCTTCACCACCGGCGCACTGTGGCTGCAGTGTGCACCATCCACAGGATGCACTGCAGCAACTCGCCAAGGCTTCTTCGACAGCACCTCCCAAACCCGCGACCTCTAGAAGGACAAGAGCAGCAGGCACATGGGAACAACACCACCTGCACGTTCCCCTCCAAGTCACACACCATCCCGACTTGGAAATATATCGGCCGTTCCTTCATCGTCGCTGGGTCAAAATCCTGGAACTCCCTTCCTAACAGCACTGTGGGAGAACCGTCACCACACGGACTGCAGCGGTTCAAGAAGGCGGCTCACCACCACCTTCTCAAGGGGCAATTAGGGATGGGCATTAAATGCCGGCCTCGCCAGCGACGCCCACATCCCGTGAACGAATAATAATAAAAAAAGTGAATTATATATGAGTCTGTGGCTTCGTAAATGTGGTGAATGTGTGCAGTCTCCTGGTAGTCAGGGTATCAGCAGATATATTAATGACCTGGATTTGAGTATAGAGGGTATAATTGCAAAGTCTGCAGATGACACAAAACTCGGAAATGTAATAAACAATTAGGAGGATTGTAACAGACTTCAGGAGGACAGAGACAGGCTGGTGAAATGGGCAGACACACGGCAGATGAAATTTAACGCAGAGAATTGTGAAGTGATACATTTTCGGTAGGAAGAATGAGGAGAGGCAATATAAACTAAGGTGTACAATTTTAAAGGGGGTGCAGGAACAGAGAGACCTGGGAGTGCACGTACACAAATCTTTGAAGGTGGCAGGACAAGTTGAGAAGGCTGTTATAAAAGCATATGGGATCCTGGGCTTTATTAATAGAGGCGTAGAGTACAAAAGCAAGGAAGTTATGCTAAACCTTTATAAAACACTGGTTAGGCCTCAGCTAGAGTATTGTGTCCAATTCTGGGCACCGCACTTTAGGAAGGATGTCCTGGTCTTAGAAGATTAAGGGGAGATTTGATAGAGGTGTTCAAGATCATGAAGGGTTTTGATAGAGTAAATAAGGAGAAACTGTTTCCAGTGGCAGGAGGGTCGGTAACCAGAGGACACAGATTTAAGATAATTGGTAAAAGAACCAGAGGGGGAGATGAGGAGACATTTTTTTACGTAGCGAGTTGTGACGATCTGGAATGCGCTGCCTGAAAGGGCGGTGGAAGCAGATTCAATAATAACTTTCAAAAGGGAATTGGACAAATACCTGAAGGAAAAATATTTGCAGGGCTCTGGGGAAAGAGCAGGGGGGTAGTGGGACTAATCGGATAGCTCTTTCAAAGAGCCGGCACAGGCACGATGGGCCGAACGGCCTCCTTCTGTGCTGTAATAATACTACGATAATACGGAGCAGTCTGGGTACCACAGAATACTACGCTCGGAATGTGGGCAGATGCACAGCTCAACCCCCCCTCCGAGGCAGCTCATTCATTTTGTCTAGTCTAATCGGTCCTATTGTTCGGGCTCAGGGACAGTGGTGTTGTGGTTTGATCAGTCGGAGGCCTGAACTGATAGTCCAGAAGGAACGTGACTTCAAATCACACTGTGGCAAGTTTGAGAATTCGAACTCAGTTTAAAAAGACAAAATCTGCTCATTGAATACAATCCATGAGGTCGTCAGATTGTCGTTTATAAAAACCCAACTGGTTCACGAATGACATTCAGGGGAAGAAACCAGCCGTCCTTACCCGGTCACTTTTACCGATACCAAGTTTTCATTTGTAGATTTTTTTTTAAAAAACAGAATTCAAAATTCTCAAAACTGCCTTGACGCCCTCGGGACGTGGCCCCGTGACATTGGTCACTTTTTAAGCCTGTTTCACGCCCTCAAAACGGGATCCGATTTCGAGGGCACGATAAGGGTACGGTAGCGTAGTGGTTATGTTACTGGGCTAGTAATCCAGAGACCTGGACTAAAATCCAGAGTCACGAGTTCAAATCCCGCCACGGCGGCTGGTGAATTTAAATTCAATTAATTAAATAAAAATCTGGAATTAAAATACTAGTATCAGGAACGATGGCCATGAAACTACCGGATTGTCGTAAAAACCCATCTGGTTCACTAATGTCCTTTAGGGAAGGAAGCCTGCCGTCCTTTCCCGGTCTGGCCTATATGTGACTCCAGACCCACAGCAATGTGGTTGATTCTTAATTACCCTCTGAAATGGCCCAGCAAGCCACTCAGTTGTAAAAATCTCGCTAGGGATGGGCAATAAATGCCGGCCTTGCCAGCGACGCCCACATCCCGTGAACGAATAAAAAAAAAAATTAGGGCAGGAAAATTGGGGGAAAAGGGCACAAATTATGCATCGCTGTCCTAAAAAGATAAAGATCGTTGGTTAATTTGAGCAAAAGAGGCGTCCGCCTGAATCACAGAATGAGAGTGTGTTGCAAGGCTACATTCGCAGACTGATTTAAGCAAAGGATATGCGACAGAGAAGTCCGCAATCGGCGCACAGAATCTTTTCTCACCTCCCCTTTAATTCTTTCTGTGACCGTCTTAAATTTGGGAACTCTCGATGCTGAAGGTGGAAAGAAAGAGCGAGAACTTGCATTGATATAGCGCCTTTCATGACCTCAGGACGTCCCAAAGTGTTTTTTTTAAATTCGTTCATGGGATGTGGGCGTCGCTGGCGAGGCTGGCATTTATTGCCCCTTGAGAAGGTGGTGGTGAGCCGCCTTCTAGACAACTGAGTGGCTCCCTAGGCCATTTCAGAGGGCGATTAATAATCAACCACATTGCTGTGGGTCTGGAGTCACATGTAGGCCCAGACCGGGTAAGGACGGCAGGTTTCCTTCCCTAAAGGACATTAGTGAACCAGTAAGGTATTAAGGTATATGGGCCAAAGGCAGGTATATGGAGCTCGATCACAGATCAGCCATGATCTTATCAAACGGCGGAGCAGGCACGAGGGGCTGAATGGCCTACTCCTGTTCCTATGTTCCTGTAGATGGGTTTTTACACAATCCGGTAGTTTCATGGCCTCCATTACTGATACTAGTATTTTTTTTATTCCAGATTTTGTTTAATTAATTGAATTTAAATTCCCCAGTTGCCATGGTGGGATTTGAACTCATGACTCTGGATTATCAGTCCAGGTCTCTGGATAACTAGTCCAGTAACATAACCACTATGCTACCGTACCCAATGAAGCCAATTCAGAGCCAGTGAAGTACTTTTGAAGTGTAGTCACACCTTTGTAATCTATCAGATCACCCCTTAACTTTCTCAGTCTAGCGAGGAGGCATAAAATGCTAACTTCTCAAGTCTCTCCTGCTATCCGTGACCCCTCATCCCCAGTAACATCTCAGTGAATCTACAATGCGTTCCATCGCTAATATATCATCCCTATAATCGGAGTCGAAAAACCGTTCACAACCAGTAGCCAGTGGTGTTCCGCAGGGGTCGGTGCTGGGTCCCCAACTCTTTACAATCTATATTAACGATTTGGAGGAGGGGACCGAGTGTAACATATCAAAGTTTGCAGATGATACAAAGATGGGAGGGAAAGTAGAGAGTGAGGAGGACATAAAAAACCTACAAGGGGATCTCGACAGGCTGGGTGAGTGGGCGGAGATTTGGCAGATGCAATACAATATTGGAAAATCAGAGAGCAAGTTATTATCTTAATGGCGAGAAACTGGAAAGTACTGCAGTACAAAGGGATCTGGGGGTCCCAGTGCAAGAAAACCAAAAAGTTAGTATGCAGGTGCAGCAGGTGATCAAGAAGGCCAACAGAATGTTGGCTTTTATCGCTCGGGGGATAGAATATAAAAACAGGGAGGTATTGCTGCAGTTATATAAGGTATTAGTGAGACCACACCTGGAATACTGCATACAGTTTTGGTGTCCATACTTAAGAAAAGACATACTTGCTCTCGAGGCAGTACAAAGAAGGTTCACTCGGTTAATCCCGGGGATGAGGGGGCGGACATATGAGGAGAGGTTGAGTAGATTGGGACTCTACTCATTGGAGTTCAGAAGAATGAGAGGCGATCTTATTGAAACATATAAGATTGTGAAGGGGCTTGATCGGGTGGATGCGGTAAGGATGTTCCCAAGGATGGGTGAAACTAGAACTAGGGGGCATAATCTTAGAATAAGGGGCTGCTCTTTCAAAACTGAGATGAGGAGAAACTTCTTCACTCAGAGGGTAGTAGGTCTGTGGAATTTGCTGCCCCAGGAAGCTGTGGAAGCTACATCATTAAATAAATTTAAAACAGAAATAGACAGTTTCCTAGAAGTAAAGGGAATTAGGGGTTACGGGGAGCGGGCAGGAAATTGGACATGAATTTAAATTTGAGGTTAGGATCAGATCAGCCATGATCTTATTGAATGGCGGAGCAGGCTCGAGGGGCCGATTGGCCTACTCCTGCTCCTATTTCTTATGTTCTTATGTTCTTAATATTCTGTTCAACATTTTCCTGAACCTTTACCCTGTGGAGTTTTGTCTCAACACTTTAGACCCTGATGCAATTCTCTTGTGTACATTCCGCAGTTGTTTCGATCACTGATAAAGAAAAAGATTGAGGTTGTTAAAATTTAATTTTAATAAGATGAGTGTAATTACAGGCAGTTAAAGTCACTCTCAACTCTTTGGCTGTTTCCTTCGTTGCCCCTCGTTACCTATAACTCAGTTATGGCCAGGCCCACAGCACCCTCTACAGGGAACTGTAAAAGCCAATGTTCGCTCCCATCTCCCAGATCTCTGGAGCTCAATTCTGAAGCGGATATATTTTGATTCCCACTTCGATAAAGGACTCATTCTGTTCGACATTTTCCTGAACCTTTACCCTGTGGAGTTTTGACTCAACACTTTAGACCCTGATGCAATTCTCTTGTGTATATTCCGCAGTTGTTTCGATCACTGATAAAGAAAAAGATTGAGGTTGTTAAAATTTAATTTTAATTTATTTTAAAACTCAATCGTTTTTCTAGCAAGCCCAGGAGACGTTGTGATTCAAATCCCCTTTCGAAAGAGAAACCAGTTTTCCGAGAAAAAGGCAGCGGCCAAAAAAATTCCAGCATGCCCATCATGCTGTTTTCACCACACTGGTGTTCGTACAGCAATGTCACCCGATAAAAAATCTATTCTAAAATCAATTGGGCGAAACGAAGCTGCCAGAATAAAACCAAAAAAAAACAAATGAGCTCTTTTAAGGGTAAAGAATTCTTAATTTAATCCCTGCCCACAGCCCTCCTGCATGATTTGAACGTCTGAAGACAATTACGTGCGTTTGAAAGATCAAGAGCAGCACTGATGTCAGTGAGCTGGCCCCCCATCCCTACTGTTCTCTTCCGATGCCCGCTTTGAAAGGCAACTTTCGACTCAAACAGGAGATTTGATCGAGGTGCACAAAATCAAGAGGGCTGTAGAACATAAGAACGTAACAAATAGGGGAAGGAGTAGGCCATTCGGCCCCTCGAGCCTGCTCCGCCATTCAATAAGATCATGGCTGATCTTCGACCTCAACTCCACTTTCCTGCCCGATCCCCGTATCCCTTGATTTCCCGAGAGTCCAGAAATCTATCGATCTCAGCTTTGAATATACTCAATGACTGAGCATCCACAGCCCTCTGGGGTAGAGAATTCCAAAGATTCACAACCCTCTGAGTGAAGAAATTCCTCCTCATCTCAATCTTGAATGGCCGACCCCCTTATCCTGAGACTATGCCCCCTAGTTCTAGACTCTCCAGCCATGGGAAACAACCTCTCAGCATCTACCCTATCAAGCCCCCTCATAATCTTATATGTTTCAATGAGATCACCTCTCATTCTTCTAAACTCCAGAGTTTTGGTCTCCTTATTTAAGAAAGGACATAATTGCTTTGGAGGCGGTTCAGAGAAGGTTCACTCGACTGATTCCTGGGATGAGGGGGGTTATCTTATGAGGAAAGGTTGGACAAGTTGGGCCTGTATATACTGGAGTTCAGAAGAATGAGAGGTGATCTTATTGAAACATACAAGATCCTGAGGGGACTAGAAGGGGTAGATGCTGAGAGGATGTTTCCCCTTGTGGGAGAGACTGGAACTAGGGACCAGAGTTTAAAAATAAGGGGGCTCCCGTTTAAGACGGAGATGAGGAGAAATTTTTTCTCTCAGAGGGTGGTGAGTCTGTGGAACTCCCTTCCCCAGAGAGCGGTGGAGGCAGGGTCAGTGAATATTTTTAAGGCTGAGTTAGATAGATTCCTGATTAACAAGGGAGTCAAAGGTTATAGTGGGTAGACGGGAAAGTAGGGTTGAGGTCACAATCAGATCAGCCATGATCTTATCAAATGGCAGAGCTGGCTCGAGGGGCCGAATGGCCTACTCCTGCTCTTAATTCATATGTTCGTAGTGGAGGCCCATTCCACTCAACCTTGCCTCATAGGACAACCCTCTCATCTCAGGAATTAGTCTAGTGAACCTTTGTTGCACTGCATCTAAGGCAAGTATATCCTTCCTTAGATAAGGAGACCAAAACTGTACACAGTATTCCGGGTGAGGTCTCACCAAAGCCCTGTACAATTGTAGTAAGACTTCCTTACTCTTGTACTCCGACCCCCTTGCAATAAAGGCCAACGTTCCATTTGCCTTCCTAATTCTTTGCTGTACCTAGGAACATAGGAACAGGAGTAGGCCATTCAGCCCCTCGTGCCTGCTCCGCCATTTGATAAGATCATGGCTGATCTGTGATCTAACTCCATATACCTGCCTTTGGCCCATATCCCTTAATATCTTTGGTTGCCAAAAAGCTATCTATCTCAGATTTAAATTTAGCAATTGAGCTAGTATCAATTGCCGTTTGCGGAAGAGAGTTCCAAACTTCTACCACCCTTTGCGTGTAGGAATGTTTTCTAATCCCACTCCTGAAAGGTCAGGCTCTAATTTTTAGACTGTGCCCCCTACTCCTAGAATCCTCAACCAGCGGAAATAGTTTCTCTCTATCCACCCTATCCGTTCCCCTTAATATCTTATAAACTTCGATCAGATCACCCCTTAACCTTCGAAACTCCAGAGAATACAACCCCAATTTGTGTAATCTCTCCTCGTAACTTAACCCTTGAAGTCCGGGTATCATTCTAGTAAACCTACGCTGCACTCCCTCCAAGGCCAATATGTCCTTCCGAAGGTGCGGTGCCCAGAACTGCTCACAGTACTCCAGGTGCGGTCTAACCAAGGTTTTGTATAGCTGCAGCATAACTTCTGCCCCTTTGTACTCCAGTCCTCGAGATATAAAGGCCAGCATTCCATTAGCCTTATTGATTATTTTCTGCACCTGTTCATGACACTTCAATGATCTCTGTACCTGAACCCCTAAGTCCCTTTGGATATCCACTGTTTTTAACTTTTTACCATTTAGAAAGTACCCTGTTCTATCCTTTTTTGATCCAAAGTGGATGACCTCACATTTGCCACAGTTTTGCCCATTCACCTAATCTATCAATATCGCTTTGTAATTTTATGTTTTCATCTACACTGCTTACAATGCCACCAATCTTTGTGTCATCGGCAAACTTAGATATGAGACTTTCTATGCCTTCATCTAAGTCGTTAATAAATATTATGAATAATTGAGGCCCCAAGACAGATCCCTGCGGGACTCCACTAGTCACATCCTGCCAATGTGAATACTTACCCATTATCCCTACTCTCTGTCGCCTTTCGCTCAGCCAACTTCCTAACCAAGTCCGTACTTTTCCCTCGATTCCATGGGCTGCTATCTTAGCTAACAGTCTCTTATGTGGGACCTTATCAAATGCCTTCTGGAAGTCCACATAAATAACATCCATTGACATTCCCCTGACCACTACTTTAGTCACCTCTTCAAAATATTCAATCAGGTTTGTCAGGCACGACCTACCTTTCACAAATCCATGCTGGCTCTCCCTGATTAACTGAAAATTCTCGAGGTGTTCAGTCACCCTATCCTTAATTATAGACTCCAGCAATTTCCCCACAACAGATGTTAAGCTAACTAGTCTATAATTCTCTGGTTTCCCTCTCTCTCCTTTCTTAAAAAGCGGAGTGACGTGCAATTTTCCAATCTAGAGGGACGGTTCCTGAATCTAGAGAACTTTGAAAGATTATAGTTAGGGCATCTGCAATGTGCTCACCTACTTCCTTTAAAACCCTGGGATGGAAACCATCTGGTCCTGGGGATTTGTCACTCTTTAGTGCTATTATTTTCTTCATTACTGTTGCTTTACTTATGTTAATTTTATCGAGTCCCTGTCCAAGATTCAATATTAGTTTTCTTGGGATTTCCGGCATGCTATCCTCTTTTTCTACTGTAAATACTGACGCAAAGTAATTACTCAACATGTCCGCCATTTCCCCATTGTCAATGACAATATCCCCACTTTCAGTTTTTAAGGGGCCAACACTGCTCCTGACCACCCTCTTTCCTAATATAACTATAAAAGTTCTTCATATTGGTTTTGATATCCCTTGCAAGTTTCTTTTCATACTCTCTTTTTGTAGCTCTTACTATCCGTTTTGTGACCCTTCGTTGATCTTTGTATCTTTCCCACTCGCCAGGATCTGTGCCATTTTTTGCCTTTTTGTATGCCCTTTCCTTATGCCTTATACTGTCCCTCACCTCTTTAGTTGTCCATAGCTGTTTTTTTTGGCCAGTAGAGTTCTTGCCCCTCAGGGGTATAAACCGGTTCTGTATCACGTTAAATGTTTCTTTAAACATTTCCCACTGATCATCAGTCGTTTTACCCATTAACAGATTTGCCCAGTTTACTGTGGACAGTCTCTGTCTCATCCCATTGAAGTCGGCCTTGCCCAAGTCTAGAATCTTCGCAGCTGATTCACTTTTTTCCCTTTCAAACACTACGTTGAACTCGATCATGTTATGATCACTATTGGATAGATGTTCACGCACAGTTAAGCTGTTAACTAAATCTGGTTCATTACTCATTACTAAATCTAGTATGGCTTGCCCCCTTGTTGCCTTTAGGACATACTGCTGTAGAAAACTATCCCGGACACACTCAAGAAATTCACTGCCTTTCCGACAGTTGCTCGTCTGCTTTTCCCAATCTATGTGAAGGTTAAAGTCCCCCATTAAGACCACTATGCCTTTGTTACATGCTTGTCTAATCTCTGCATTTGTACAATCTAGCACTTCAGAGCTGCTGCCAGGGGTCCTATACACAACTCCCACTATAGTCTTAAATCCTTTCCTATTTCTCAATTCAACTCATAAGGTCTCTGTTGGCTGCTTACCTCTCGTTATATCCTCCTTTATCACTGAAGTGATTTCATCTCCAATCACTAAGGCTACTCCTCTCCCTCTTCCATTTTCCCTATCTCTCCTGTAGACCTTATAACCTGGTATATTTAGTTCCCAATCCTGACCATCCTGCAGCCATGTCTCAGTAATAGCTATCATGTCATACCCTCCAATTTGAATTTGAACCTGTAGTTCATTTAATTTATTCGTTAGACTCCGTGCGTTTGTATATAGAACTCTTAGTTGGGCCACACACCCTAGCCTGACCTTCAGCTTTGATGCTGGGTTAATTGCCTTACGCCTTCTAGTTTTTATTTTATCTGTCGTGCCTAAAGTACACTTTCTTTCCGCTGCTCTATGCATGCATGTGCAAAAGCAAGGAAGTTATGTTAAACCTTTATAAACCACTGGTTCGACCACAGCTGGAGTATTGTGTCTAATTCTGGGCACCGCACTTTAGGAAGGATGTGAAGGCCTTAGAGAGGCTGCAGAAGAGATTTACTGGAATGATTCCAGGGATGAGGGACTTCAGTGACGTGGATAGACTGGAGAAACTTGGGTTGTTCTCCTTGGAGGAGAGAAGGTTGAGAGGAGATTTGATAGAGGTGTTCAAAATCACGACGGGTTTAGATAAAGTAAATAGAGAGAAGCTGTTCCCATTGGCGGAAGGGTCGAGAACCAGAGGACACAGATTTAAGGTGATTGGCAAAAGAACCAAAGGCGACATGAGGAAAAACTTTTTTACGCAGCGAGTGGTTATGATCTAGGATACGCTGCCTGAAAGGGTGTTGGATGCAGGGAGGATGTTCCCGATGGCTGGGGAGTCCAGAACCAGGGGTCACAGTCTCAGGATACGGGGCGTGCCATTTAGAACCGAGATGAGGAGAAATTTCTTCACTCGGAGGGTGGTGAACCTGTGGAATTCTCTACCACAGAAGGCAGTGGAGGCCAAGACATTCGATGTATTCAAGAAGGAGATAGATATATTTCTTAATGCTAAAGAGATCAAGGGATATGGGGAAAAAGCGGGAACAGGGTATTGAGTTAGACGATCAGCCATGATCGTTTTGAATGGCGGAGCAGGCCCGAAGGGCCGAATGGCCTACTCTTGCTCCTATTTTCTATGTTTCGATGTTAATTCTTTCATTAATTGTTCTATTCTGTAAAACCTTACCAAACTTCCTGATCCTGTATATTATTTTATCAGTAAGAAAGAAAGACTTGCATTGATATAGCCCTTTCACGACCTCAGGACGTCCCAAAGTGCTTTACAGTCAATAGAGTATTTTTGAAGTGTAGTCACTGTTGTAATGTGGGAAACGCAGCAGCCGATTTGCGCACAGCAAGATCCCACAAACAGCAATGAGACAAACGACCAGATAATCTGTTCTTTAATGATGTTGGTTGTGTGTTAAATATTGGCCCCAGGACGCCAGGGAGAACTCACCTGCTCTTCTTCAAGAAAATGTCAGTGGGGTCTTTTACATCCACCTGAGAGGGGCAGACGGGGCCTCGGTTTAACGTCTCATCTGAAAGACGGCACCTCCGACAGCGCGGCACTCCCTCGGTACTGGCACTGGGAGTGTCAGTCTGGATTATAGGATCAAGTCTCTCGCAGTAAATAAATGTGGCCTAGTGGTAAGGTATTTTTCCTCTTTCTGCGGTGATGGTAGAGTTTGCAGGACATCCCATGTATTCTGTGTTGGGTGACTTACCATAATTCAAGGTTAATTATTAGACCTGGGCTCCGCATACACAGAGAACAAATTTGCAGTTTTCGGTTCATACGAGACTTAAGTTGGCTTCTGGAAACTTGGTTTGGGAGTTGTTCTGAGCAGAGAGTTGACAAGGCCTCACAATGAAGCATTTTGTCCAAACGGGGTCTATTGCCCAAGGTAGAAGGGAGATAGCCGGGGCCTCGATACGAGGTTCTATTAACATTCAATATTGAGAAGCCCAGGCTAGAAGACTCCATCATAGATTAATAGTCCTGGTTGGACTATACCTGGAGAATTGTGTTCAGTTCTGGGCACCGCACCTTAGGAAGGATATACTGGCCTTGGAGGGAGTGCAGCGTAGGTTTACTAGAATGATACCTGGACTCCAAGGGTTAAATTACGAGGAGAGATTACATAAATTGGGGTTGTATTCTCTGGAGTTTCGAAGGTTAAGGGGTGATCTGATCGAAGTTTATAAGATATTAAGGGGAACGGATAGGGTGGATAGAGAGAAACTATTTCCGCTGGTTGGGGATTCTAGGAGTAGGGGGCACAGTCTAAAAATTAGAGCCAGACCTTTCAGGAGTGAGATTAGAAAACATTTCTACACACAAAGGGTGGTAGAAGTTTGGAACTCTCTTCCGCAAACGGCAATTGATACTAGCTCAATTGCTAATTTTAAATCTGAGATTGATCGATTTTTGTTAACCAAAGGTATTAAGGGATATGGGCCAAAGGCGGGTATATGGAGTGAGGTCACAGATCAGCCATGATCTCATTGAATGGCGGAACAGGCATGAGGGGCTGAATGGCCTCCTCCTGTTCCTATCTTCCTATGTTCATAGAAATTACAGGACAGAGAGAGTCCATTCGGCCCATCATACCTGTCCTGGTCCAATTCCTTTTAAATGTTGGTGAAGACAACAATTTGCATTTATATCGGGCCTTTAAGGGAGTAAAACGTCCCAAGGTGCTTCACAGGCAGGTAATCGGACAAGAATTGACACCGAGCCCAAAGAAGGACTTATTGGGATAGGTGAGCAAAAGCATGGTCAAAGACGTAGGCTTTAAGGAGATCTTAGAGGAGGAGAGGCGGAGAGGTTGAGGGAGAGAATTCCGGAGCTTAGGGCCCAGGCAGCATAAGGCACTGCCGCCAATGGATGGTGGATGGTGGGAGGCCGGCCAGGAGTGGAATAGTCGAGTCTGGAGGTAACAAAGGCATGGATGAGGGTTTCAGCAGCAGATAATCTGAGGCGGGGGCGGAGACGGGCGATGTTACGGAGGTGGAAGAAGACAAGATTAAATCAGGAAGTGATGGTCAGTTAATGGCACGCTCAGGTTTTGATTGCTGGAGGAAGCAGGGGAAAAATAGGGGAACTTTCATAGTTTTGAGGCCAAGGGAAAGAATGAGTGAGAATAGAAACATAGAAAATAGGAGCAGGAGTAGGCCATTCGGCCCTTCGAGCCTGCTCCGCCATTCAATATGATCATGGCTGATCCTCTATCTCAATACCATATTCCCGCTCTCTCCCCTTGATGCCTTTTGTGTTTAGAAATCTATCCAGCTCCTTCTTAAATATATTCAGTGACTTGGCCTCCACAGCCTTCTGTGGTAGAGAATTCCACAGTTTCACCACCCTCTGAGTGAAGAAATTTCTCCTCATCTCAGTCCTAAATGTCCTACCCCGTATCCTGAGACTGTGACCCCTGTTTCTGGACCCCCCCCCCAGCCAGGGGAAACATCCTCCCCGCATCTAGTCTGTCAAGCCCTGTCAGAATTTTATATGTTTCAATGGGATCACCTCTCATTCTTCTATACTCGAGTGAATACAGGCCGAGTCGACCCAATTTCTCCTCATACGACAGTCCTGCCATCCCAGGGATCAGTCTGGTGAACCTTCGCTGCACTCCCTCTATGACAAGTATATCCTTTCTTAGGTAAGGAGACCAAAACTGCACACAATACTCCAGGTGTGGTCTCACCAAGGCCCTGTATAACTACAGTAAGACATCCTTGCTCCTATACTCAAATCCTCTTGCAATGAAGGCCAACATATCATTTGCCTTCCTAACTGCTTGCTGCACCTGCATGTTTGCTTTCAGTGACTGGTGTACAAGGACACCCAGGTCCCTTTGTACATCAACATTTCCCAATCTATCACCATTTAAATAGTACTCTGCCTTTCTGGTTTTACAACCAAAGTGGATAACTTCACATTTATCCGCATTATACTGCATCTGCCATGTATTTGCCCACTCACTCAACTTGTCTAAATTGTCTTGAAGCCTCTTTGCATCCTCCTCACAGCTCACGATCCCACCTAGTTTTGTGTCATCAGCAAACTTGAAAATATTACATTTGGTTCCCTCATTCAAATCGTTGATATATATTGTGAATAGCTGGGGCCCAAGCACTGATCCCTGCGGTACCCCACTAGTCACTGCCTGCCACCCCGAAAAAGACCCGTTTATTCCTACTCTCTGTTTCCTGTCTGTTAACCAATTCTCAATCCATGCCAGTATATCACCCCCAATCCCATGTGCTTTAATTTTGCACACTAACCTCTTATGTGGGACTTTATCAAAGGCCTTCTGAAAATCCAAATACACCACATCCACTGGTTCTCCCTTATCTATTCTACCAGTTACATCCTCAAAAAAAACTCCAGTAGGTTTGTCAAACATGATTTCCCTTTCATAAATCCATGTTAACTTTGTCTAATCCCGTTGATATTTTCTAAGTGTCCTGTTATCACATCCTTTATAATAGACTCTAGCATTTTCCCTACTACTGATGTTAGGCTAACTGTTCTATAGTTCCCTGTTTTCTCTCTCCCTCCTTTTTTAAATAGTGGGGTTACATTTGCCACCCTCCAATCTGCAGGAACTGTTCCTTAATCTATAAAATTTTGGAAGATGACAACTAATGCATCCATTATTTCCATGGCTACCTCTTTCAGTACTCTGGGATGCAGATTATCAGGTCCTGGGGATTTATTGGCTTTCAGTCCCATTAATTTCTCCAGCACTATTTTTTTACTAATACTAATTTCCTTTAATTCCTCCTTCTCACTAGACCCTTGGTTATCTAGCGTTTCTGGGAAATTATTTGTGTCCTCTTCCGTGAAGACAGAACCAAAGTATTTGTTTAATTGCTCTGCCATTTCCTTGTTCCCCACTATAAATTCTCCCGTTTCTGACTGTAAGGGACCTACATTTGTCTTCACTAATCTTTTTCTTTTTACGTACTTGTAGAAGCTTTTACAGTCCGCTTTTATGTTCCTTGCAAGTTTGCTCTCATACTCTATTTTTCCCCTCTTAATCAATCTCTTGGTCCTTTTTTGCTGAATTCCAAACTGCTCCCAATCCTCAGGCTTGCTACTTTTTCTGGCAACTTTATATGACTCCTCTTTGGATCTAATACTATCCTTAATTTCTTTTGTTAGCCATGGTTGGGCCGCTTTTCCTTTTGTGTTTTTGCGCCAGAAAGGAATGTATAATTGTTGCAATTCATGCATTCGTTCCTTAAATGTTAGCCATTGCCTATCCACCGTCATGCCTTTTAATGAAGCTTCCCAATCTACCATAGCCAACTCACTCTTCATACCTTCGAAGTTTCCTTTGTTTAGATTTAGGACCCTAGTTTTGGATTGGGCTACTTCACTTTCCATCTTAATGAAGAATTCAATCATGTTATGGTCACTCTTCCCTAAAGGACCCCGCGCAACAAGAATCTTGAGCCCCGATTTTAACCCTGTTCCCTCGCCTTCTCCCCCCACTCCCCACCCAACCCCAGGCCAGGGTGGTTAAAATGGCAATCGGGTGATTCCCCCACACATTCGAGCCCAGCGCAATTTTAACCCTGCCGATTCCAGTCGTGGGTAAGGTGCCCGACACAGGCGAGTGAGGACCTCAACAATATTATGGGGTGTAAATTATGTTTCAACTCTGGTCAGACCTCATCTGGAGTTCTTTGTTCAGTTCTGGGCACCGCACCTCAGGAAGGATTTATTGCCCTTGGAGGGGGCGCAGTGCAGATTCACCAGAATGATACCGGGGCTAAAAGGGTTAAATTACGAGGACAGGTTGCACAGACTGGGCTTGTATTCCCTCGAGTGTAGAAGATTAAGGGGTGATCTAATCGAGGGGTTTAAGATGATTAAAGGATTTGATAGGGTCGATAGAGAGAAACTATTTCCTCTGGTGGGGGGAGTCCAGAGCAAGGGGACAGAACCTTAAAATTAGAGCCAGGCCGTTCAGGGGTGATGTCGGGAAGCACTTCTTCACACAAAAGGGAGTGGAAATCTGGAACTCTCTCCCCCCAAAAAAGCTGTTGAGGCTGGGGGTCAATTGAAAATTTCAAACCTGAGATTGATCGATTTTTGTTGGGCGAGGGTATTAAGGTAGAGTGGGGTAGATGGAGTTACGATACAGGTCGGCCGTGATATAATTGAACTGCGGAACAGGCTCGAGGGGCTGAATGGCCTGCTTTGATTTTACAGTAAGGATACGGAGAGCAGGAACCTCTGGCCGAGAAACAGCTGGAACTCACACAAGAAAAACTAAAGGAGAAAGCTGCCGCAGAATCCCTCAGATTAATGGGTAGATTCTCTACCAGAACCAACACGATGGGCCGAATGGGGCTCCCAGCTGCTGGAACCGCCACGAGCAATGCCATGGGAGACCTGCTAGAAAATGAAAATCGTTTCCAGCCTTAGACGTCAGCAATCCCATCGAGGCCGAGGAAACGCAGGCTGTAGTTGCAAGTTTATTGCACATGAGAAGTATCAGCGATCATAGTGAACACTTCGAGAGAGAGAGAGAGAGAGAGAGAGTTTAACTATTGGGGAAATTCCAGAGACTGTTTCTATGATTTGAAGAATAGCTGTACAGATGTGTTTCGAGTTGCAGTTGAGGAATTAGATGTTTTTGTCAGGGGAAGCAACAATTAATTGTACCCTACTGGCTTAAAATAAATAGATGTTCCAGGCAGACCATGTTTATATGCATGAATGAGTGCGTAAGCATGTGTGTACATGTGTGTACATGTGTGTACATGCATAAACATATGTGTACATGTGTTTACATGTGTGTATGCATGTGTGTACATGGGTGTGCATGTGTGTATATGTGTACATGTGTGTATGTGTGTATGTGTGTATGTGTGTGCATTTGTTGTATGTGTGAATGTGTACATGTGTGCATGTGTGTGCATGTGTGTATATGTGTACATGTGGGCATGTGTGTATGTGTGCACATGCGTGTATGTGTGTGCATGTGTGCATTTGCTGCATGTGTGCATGTGTGCACATGTATGTATGTGTTCATGTGTGTATGAGTGTGCATGTGTACATGCGTATGTGTGTGCATGTGTGTACATGTGTGTATGTGTGTGCATGTGTGTACATGTGTGTGCATGTGTGTACGTGTGTGCATGTGTGTATGTGTGTGCATGTGTGTACATGTGTGTGCATGTGTGTACGTGTGTGCATGTGTGTGCATGTGTGTACATGTGTGTATGTGTGTATGTGTGTGCATGTGTGTACATGTGTGCATGTGTGTACATGTGTGTGCATGTGTGTGTGTGTGTGTATGTGTGTACATGTGTGTATGTGTGTATGTGTGTGCATGTGTGTACATGTGTGTATGTGTGTATGTGTGTATGTGTGTGCATGTGTGTACATGTGTGTACATGTGTGCATGTGTGCACGTGTGTGCATGTGTGTACATGTGTGTGCATGTGTGTATGTGTGTGCATGTGTGTACATGTGTGTACATGTGTGTATGTGTGTATGTGTGTGCATGTGTGTACATGTGTGTACGTGTGTGCATGTGTGTACGTGTGTGCATGTGTGTACATGTGTGTGCATGTGTGTATGTGTGTGCATGTGTGTACATGTGTGTACGTGTGTGCATGTGTGTACATGTGTGTGCATGTGTGTATGTGTGTGTGCATGTGTATAGCTCTCATTGTTCCAAGTGAGTTTGGGTCACACCCACTTGTGAAAGTTGATGTTGCATACAAGATCGATCCTGAAATGGAATGAGTTTGGAACATCTCACCTACGATAGAGGAAGCACTGAGAGCCACAAGACTGACCCTCGGAGGACTGAGTTGCAAGGAAATACTGGAAAAACCTGAAAGGTTCTTCTGTTCTTAACTGAGAGGGGAATAAGACAGCGAATATTACAGAAAACCCAAATTCCGAAAGAGACAAACGTAAAAAGTAATAAAAGGCAAATTTAGAACCTGATATCAGGAAATTCTTCACACAAAATGGTCAACCCATGGAATGGACTGCTGGGAAACAGAGAATGTGAAAGCCATCATCAACCACAGAATGGAGAATCAGAGAGATGGGGAATTTGAGGAGGGAGCAGCATTAAATATAAATTAACTGAGGGGCCAGTGAGACAGCAACACAATGAGAGTGCAGATGGCATCAAACTACAAAAGGGAGATGAGTTATTCATTCTTTCACAGAATTAAGCACAAACTCATTTACATTTTTCACATTTGCATTTATAAAAACATCTTCCTTCGTCTCTCGGAGAATTCCCAGAGCGCGTCACATCAGATGAATGACTTTGCCTTGTGGCAACATGACAACAGATTTCCACACAGCAAGATCCCACAGACAGCAATGATGATGTGGAGATGCCGGTGATGGACTGGGGTGGACAAATGTAAGGACTCGCACAACACCAGGTTATAGTCCAACAGCTTTATTTGAAATCACAAGCTTTCGGAGCTTTGCTCCTTCGTCAGGTGAGTGTAGGATTCCATAAAGGCACAGCGTATATAGTCAGAGAACAATGCCTGGTGATTACAGATAATCTTTCCAACTGCCCGTTATCACACCTCGGCAGAGAGATAATCACAGCAATCAAAGGAGTGGAATGGTGTTCAGACAGAGAAACATTACATACAGGACTACTGAATACACAATCGGTCAGAACACAAAGACAGAGAGAGAGAGAGAGACCCGAAAGGCAGAGAAAGAGAGAGAATGACCAGTTGTATTAAAAACACATATTTTTAATACAACTCTGAAAGCTTGTGATTTCAAATAAAGCTGTTGGACTCTAACCTGGTGTTGTAAGACAGCAATGAGACAAATGATCAGTTGATGTGCCTTTGGTGGTGGTTACAGGATGAAAATTGACCAACACTCACACCAGGAGAAACCTCCAGCTCTTCTTCAAAGAGGGCTGCGGGATCTTGAACATCTACTGAAATGGCCTCAGTCTGACGACTCATCCGAAGGGCTGGTGGGTCAGTGCACATTATCCACACGAGTCCTGGAGAGGGGATTGAATCCATTACCTTCAGAATCAGAGGTGAGCTTCTTCGACAGCACCTCCCAAACCCGCGACCTCCACCACCTGGAAGGACAAGAGCAGCAGGCACATGGGAACAACACCACCTGCACGTTCCCCTCCGAGTCACACGCCATCCCGACTTGGAAATATATCGGCCGTTCCTTCATTGTCGCTGGGTCAAAATCCTGGAACTC
Source organism: Heptranchias perlo (assembly GCF_035084215.1). Lineage (NCBI taxonomy): Eukaryota > Metazoa > Chordata > Chondrichthyes > Hexanchiformes > Hexanchidae > Heptranchias > Heptranchias perlo. The sequence continues at coordinate 73,102,290 of NC_090336.1, forward strand.
CCTTCCTAACAGCACTGTGGGAGAACCTTCACCACACGGACTGCAGCGGTTCAAGAAGGCGGCTCACCACCACCTTCTCAAGGGGCAATTAGGGATGGGCAATAAATGCCGGCCTCGCCAGCGACGCCCGCATCCCGAGAATGTATGAAATAACATACCTCCTCTTAAGCAGAGTGCGTGAAACAGGCTTTAGGCGTCTTGATCCCCGAAGCAAAACGGGCAGCTCAATTATTCCGTGTCTCCAGCGGCCTTAAAGGGACCGCCCACAAAACGATAAATGCAAACCAGGCCCGATGCCAAAATCTGGCTGCAGCCTCTCGATGCCGTTCTCGGGCGTACGTTTGAATGGTCTCGCCTGTTCCGTGCCAGGGACCAGTACCAGTCGGCTTTCCCCCCGCTGTTATCTTCACGGGGGTGGGGGGGTCATACAGTCTATATTCAGAGTTCCGTTTTAGCCGCGGGCTCAGTCTGGCGGAGGACGGTATCAGCAACTGTTGGTCGGCTTTTCCGAGTTTTGTAGGTTGGCCCTTACATCGAATGTGCAGCACAGAAACAGGCCATTCGGCCCAACTGGTCTATCCCGGTGTTTATGCTCCACACGAGCCTCCTCCCTCCCTACTTCATCTCATCCTATCAGCATATCCTTCTATTCCTTTCTCCCTCATGTGTTTATCCAGCCTCCCCTTAAAGGCATCGATGCTATTCGCCTCGACTACTCCTTGTGGGAGTGAGTTCCACATTCTCACCACTCTCTGGGTGAAGAAGTTTCTCCTGAATTCCCGATTGGATTTATTAGTGACTATCTTATATTTATGGCCCCTGTTTCTGGTCTCCCCCACAAGATGACTTGCAAGGCCGAGCTCCTATCATAAGAACATAAGAAATTGGAGCAGGAGTAGGCCAATCGGCCCCTCGAGCCTGCTCCGCCATTCAATAAGATCATGGCTGATCTGATCCCAACCACAAATCTAAAGAACACAAGAAGTCGGAGCAGGACCCGGCCACATAGCCCCTGGGCCCTCTCCGCCACCCACAGGGCATTGACCGATCCGAACTCAGCTTCATGTCCAATTTCCTGCCCGCTCCCCATAACCCCTAATTCCCTTTACTTCTAGGAAACTGTCTATTTCTGTTTTAAATTTATCTAATGATGTAGCTTCCACAGCTTCCTGGGGCAGCAAATTCCACAGACCTACTACCCTCTGAGTGAAGAAGTTTCTCCTCATCTCAGTTTTGAAAGAGCAGCCCCTTATTCTAAGATTATGCCCCCTCGTTCTAGTTTCACCCATCTTTGGGAACATCCTTACTGCATCCCTGCACAGAAAGAAAGTCTTTCATTAATACAGTGCCTTTCATGACCTCAGGACGTCCCAAGGCTTTTTACAGCCAACAAAGAACCTTCTGAAGTGTGGTCACTGTTGTAATGTAGGAAAACACGGCAGCCAAATTGCGCACAGCAAGATCCCACAAACAGCAATGAGATAAATGACCAGACAATCTGTTTTAGTGATGTGGGTCGAGGGATAAATATTGGCCCCAGGACATCGGGGAGAACTCCCCCTGCTCTTCCTCAAAATAGTGGCCATGGGATCTTTCACATCCACCTGAGAGGGCAGACAGGGCCTCGGTTTAACGTCTCACCCGAAAGACGGAACCTCCAACGGTGCAGCGCTCCCTCAGTATTGACCCTCCGACAGTGCAGCGCTCCCTCAGTACTGACCCTCCGACATTGCGGCACTCCCTCGGTACTGACCCTCCGACAGTGCGGCACTCCCTCGGTACTGACCCTCCGACAGTGCAGCGCTCCCTCGGTACTGACCCTCCGACAGTGCAGCGCTCCCTCAGTACTGACCCTCCGACAGTGCGGCGCTCCCTCAGTCCTGACCCTCCGACAGTGCAGCGCTCCCTCGGTACTGACCCTCCGACAGTGCAGCGCTCCCTCAGTACTGACCCTCCGACATTGCGGCACTCCCTCGGTACTGACCCTCCGACAGTGCGGCACTCCCTCGGTACTGACCCTCCGACAGTGCGGCGCTCCCTCAGTATTGACCCTCCGACAGTGCAGCGCTCCCTCAGTAATGACCCTCCGACATTGCGGCACTCCCTCGGTACTGACCCTCCAACAGTGCAGCGCTCCCTCAGTACTGACCCTCCGACAGTGCGGCGCTCCCTCAGTACCGACCCTCCGACAGTGCGGCGCTCCCTCAGTACTGACCCTCCGACAGTGCAGCACTCCCTCAGTACTGACCCTCCGACAGTGCGGCACTCCCTCAGTACTGACCCTCCGATAGTGCAGCACTCCCTCAGTACTGACTCTCCGACAGTGCAGCACTCCCTCAGTACTGACCCTCCGACAGTGCGGCACTCCCTCAGTACTGACCCTCCGATAGTGCAGCACTGCCTCAGTACTGACTCTCCGACAGTGCAGCACTCCCTCAGTACTGACCCTCCGACAGTGCAGCACTCCCTCAGTACTGACTCTCCGACAGTGCAGCACTCCCTCAGTACTGACCCTCCGACAGTGCGGCACTCCCTCAGTACTGACCCTCCGATAGTGCAGCACTCACTCAGTACTGACTCTCCGACAGTGCAGCACTCCCTCAGTACTGACCCTCCGACAGTGCGGCACTCCCTCAGTACTGACCCTCCGATAGTGCAGCACTCACTCAGAACTGACCCTCCGACAGTGCAGCACTCCCTCAGTACTGACTCTCCGACAGTGCAGCACTCCCTCAGTACTGACCCTCCGACAGTGCGGCACTCCCTCAGTACTGACCCTCCGATAGTGCAGCACTCACTCAGTACTGACCCTCCGACAGTGCAGTGCTCCCTCAGTACTGACCCTTCAACGATGAGGCACTCCCTCAGTACTGACCCTCCGACAGTGCAGCGCTCCCTCAGTACTGACCCTCCGACGGTGCAGCACTCCCTCAGTACTGACCCTCCGACAGTGCAGCGCTCCCTCAGTACTGACCCTCCGACGGTGCAGCACTCCCTCAGTACTGACCCTCCGACAGTGCAGCGCTCCCTCAGTACTGACCCTCCGACAGTGCAGCGCTCCCTCAGTACTGACCCTCCGACAGGGCAGCGCTCCCTCAGTACTGACCCTCCGACAGTGCGGCGCTCCCTCAATACTGACCCTCCGACAGTGCGGCACTCCCTCAGTACTGACCCTCCGACAGTGCGGCACTCCCTCAGTAATGACCCTCCGACAGGGCAGCGCTCCCTCAGTACTGACCCTCCGACAGTGCGGCGCTCCCTCAATACTGACCCTCCGACAGTGCGGCACTCCCTCAGTAATGACCCTCCGACAGTGCAGCGCTCCCTCAGTACTGACCCTCCGACAGTGCGGCACCCCCTCAGTAATGACCCTCCGACAGTGCAGCACTCCCTCAGTACTGACCCTCCGACAGTGCAGTACTCCCTCAGTACTGACCCTCCGACAGTGCAGCGCTCCCTCAGTACTGACCCTCTGACGGTGAGGCACTCCCTCAGTACTGACCCTCCGACAGTGCAGCACTCCCTCATTACTGACCCTCTGATAGTGCGGCGCTCCCTCAGTACTGACCCTCCGACAGGGCGGCGCTCCCTCAGTACTGACCCTCCGACAGTGAGGCACTCCCTCGGTACTGACCCTCTGACAGTGCGGCGCTCCCTCAGTACTGACCCTCCGACAGGGCGGCGCTCCCTCAGTACTGACCCTCCGACAGTGAGGCACTCCCTCGGTACTGACCCTCCGACAGTGCGGCGCTCCCTCAGTACTGACCCTCCGACAGTGCAGCGCTCCCTCGGTACTGACCCTTCGACAGTGCAGCGCTCCCTCAGTACTGACCCTCCGACAGTGCAGCGCTCCCTCAGTACTGACCCTCCGACAGTGCAGCGCTCCCTCAGTACTGACCATCTGACGGTGAGGCACTCCCTCAGTACTGACCCTCCGACAGTGCAGCGCTCCCTCAGTACTGACCCTCCGACAGTGCAGCACTCCCTCAATACTGACCCTCCGACAGTGCAGCACTCCCTCAGTAATGACCCTCCGACAGTGCAGCACCCCCTCAGTAATGACCCTCCGACAGTGCAGCACTCCCTCAGTACTGACCCTCCGACAGTGCAGTACTCCCTCAGTACTGACCCTCCGACAGTGCGGCGCTCCCTCAGTACTGACCCTCTGACGGTGAGGCACTCCCTCAGTACTGACCCTCCGACAGTGCAGCACTCCCTCATTACTGACCCTCTGACAGTGCGGCGCTCCCTCAGTACTGACCCTCCAACAGGGCGGCGCTCCCTCAGTACTGACCCTCCGACAGTGAGGCACTCCCTCGGTACTGACCCTCCGACAGTGCGGCGCTCCCTCAGTACTGACCCTCCGACAGTGCAGCGCTCCCTCGGTACTGACCCTTCGACAGTGCAGCGCTCCCTCAGTACTGACCCTCCGACAGTGCAGCGCTCCCTCAGTACTGACCCTCCGACAGGGCAGCGCTCCCTCAGTACTGACCCTCCGACAGTGCGGCGCTCCCTCAATACTGACCCTCCGACAGTGCGGCACTCCCTCAGTACTGACCCTCCGACAGTGCGGCACTCCCTCAGTAATGACCCTCCGACAGGGCAGCGCTCCCTCAGTACTGACCCTCCGACAGTGCGGCGCTCCCTCAATACTGACCCTCCGACAGTGCGGCACTCCCTCAGTAATGACCCTCCGACAGTGCAGCGCTCCCTCAGTACTGACCCTCCGACAGTGCGGCACCCCCTCAGTAATGACCCTCCGACAGTGCAGCACTCCCTCAGTACTGACCCTCCGACAGTGCAGTACTCCCTCAGTACTGACCCTCCGACAGTGCAGCGCTCCCTCAGTACTGACCCTCTGACGGTGAGGCACTCCCTCAGTACTGACCCTCCGACAGTGCAGCACTCCCTCATTACTGACCCTCTGATAGTGCGGCGCTCCCTCAGTACTGACCCTCCGACAGGGCGGCGCTCCCTCAGTACTGACCCTCCGACAGTGAGGCACTCCCTCGGTACTGACCCTCTGACAGTGCGGCGCTCCCTCAGTACTGACCCTCCGACAGGGCGGCGCTCCCTCAGTACTGACCCTCCGACAGTGAGGCACTCCCTCGGTACTGACCCTCCGACAGTGCGGCGCTCCCTCAGTACTGACCCTCCGACAGTGCAGCGCTCCCTCGGTACTGACCCTTCGACAGTGCAGCGCTCCCTCAGTACTGACCCTCCGACAGTGCAGCGCTCCCTCAGTACTGACCCTCCGACAGTGCAGCGCTCCCTCAGTACTGACCCTCCGACAGTGCAGCGCTCCCTCAGTACTGACCCTCCGACGGTGCAGCACTCCCTCAGTACTGACCTTCCGAAAGTACAGCGCTCCCTCAGTACTGACCATCTGACGGTGAGGCACTCCCTCAGTACTGACCCTCCGACAGTGCAGCGCTCCCTCAGTACTGACCCTCCGACAGTGCAGCACTCCCTCAATACTGACCCTCCGACAGTGCAGCACTCCCTCAGTAATGACCCTCCGACAGTGCAGCACCCCCTCAGTAATGACCCTCCGACAGTGCAGCACTCCCTCAGTACTGACCCTCCGACAGTGCAGTACTCCCTCAGTACTGACCCTCCGACAGTGCGGCGCTCCCTCAGTACTGACCCTCTGACGGTGAGGCACTCCCTCAGTACTGACCCTCCGACAGTGCAGCACTCCCTCATTACTGACCCTCTGACAGTGCGGCGCTCCCTCAGTACTGACCCTCCAACAGGGCGGCGCTCCCTCAGTACTGACCCTCCGACAGTGAGGCACTCCCTCGGTACTGACCCTCCGACAGTGCGGCGCTCCCTCAGTACTGACCCTCCGACAGTGCAGCGCTCCCTCGGTACTGACCCTTCGACAGTGCAGCGCTCCCTCAGTACTGACCCTCCGACAGTGCAGTACTCCCTCAGTACTGACCCTCCGACAGTGCAGCACTCCCTCATTACTGACCCTCTGACAGTGCGGCGCTCCCTCAGTACTGACCCTCTAACAGGGCGGCGCTCACTCAGTACTGACCCTCCGACAGTGAGGCACACCCTCGGTACTGACCCTCCGACAGTGCGGCGCTCCCTCAGTACTGACCCTCCGACAGTGCAGCGCTCCCTCGGTAGTGACCCTTCGACAGTGCAGCGCTCCCTCAGTACTGACCCTCCGACAGTGCAGTACTCCCTCAGTACTGACCCTCCGACAGTGCGGCGCTCCCTCAGTACTGACCCTCCGACAGGGCGGCGCTCCCTCAGGACTGACACTCCGACAGTGCTGCGCTCCCTCAGTACTGACTCTCCGACAGTGCTGCGCTCCCTCAGTATTGACCCTCCGACAGTGCAGCACTCCCTCAGTACTGACCCTCCGACAGTGCGGCGCTCCCTCAGTACTGACCCTCCGATAGGGCGGCGCTCCCTCAGTACTGACCCTCCGACAGTGCGGCACTCCCTCAGTACAGACCCTCCGACAGTGCGGCGCTCCCTCAGTACTGACCCTCCGACAGTGCTGCGCTCACTCAGTACTGACCCTCCGATAGTGCAGCGCTCCCTCAGTACTGACCCTCCGACAGTGCAGCGCTCCCTCAATACTGACCCTCCGACAGAGCAGCGCTCCCTCAGTACTGACCCTCCGACAGTGCGGCGCTCACTCAGTACTGACCCTCCGACAGTGCGGCGCTCCCTCAGTACTGACCCTCCGACAGTGCGGCGCTCACTCAGTACTGACCCTCCGACAGTGCGGCACTCTCTCAGTACTGACCCTCCGTCAGTGCAGGGCTCCCTCAGTACTGACCCTCCGACAGTGCAGTGCTCCCTCAGTACTGACCCTCCAACAGTGCAGCACTCCCTCAGTACTGACCCTCCGACAGTGCAGGGCTCCCTCATTACTGACCCTCCGACAGTGCAGCGCTCCCTCAGTACTGACCATCTGACGGTGAGGCACTCCCTCAGTACTGACCCTCCGACAGTGCAGCACTCCCCTCAGTACTGACCCTCCGACAGTGCAGCGCTCCCTCAGTACTGACCCTCCGACGGTGCAGCACTCCCTCAGTACTGACCTTCCGAAAGTACAGCGCTCCCTCAGTACTGACCATCTGACGGTGAGGCACTCCCTCAGTACTGACCCTCCGACAGTGCAGCGCTCCCTCAGTACTGACCCTCCGACAGGGCAGCGCTCCCTCAGTACTGACCCTCCGACAGTGCAGCACTCCCTCAATACTGACCCTCCGACAGTGCAGCACTCCCTCAGTAATGACCCTCCGACAGTGCAGCACCCCCTCAGTAATGACCCTCCGACAGTGCAGCACTCCCTCAGTACTGACCCTCCGACAGTGCAGTACTCCCTCAGTACTGACCCTCCGACAGTGCGGCGCTCCCTCAGTACTGACCCTCTGACGGTGAGGCACTCCCTCAGTACTGACCCTCCGACAGTGCAGCACTCCCTCATTACTGACCCTCTGACAGTGCGGCGCTCCCTCAGTACTGACCCTCCGACAGGGCGGCGCTCCCTCAGTACTGACCCTCCGACAGTGAGGCACTCCCTCGGTACTGACCCTCCGACAGTGCGGCGCTCCCTCAGTACTGACCCTCCGACAGTGCAGCGCTCCCTCGGTACTGACCCTTCGACAGTGCAGCGCTCCCTCAGTACTGACCCTCCGACAGTGCAGTACTCCCTCAGTACTGACCCTCCGACAGTGCAGCACTCCCTCATTACTGACCCTCTGACAGTGCGGCGCTCCCTCAGTACTGACCCTCTAACAGGGCGGCGCTCACTCAGTACTGACCCTCCGACAGTGAGGCACACCCTCGGTACTGACCCTCCGACAGTGCGGCGCTCCCTCAGTACTGACCCTCCGACAGTGCAGCGCTCCCTCGGTAGTGACCCTTCGACAGTGCAGCGCTCCCTCAGTACTGACCCTCCGACAGTGCAGTACTCCCTCAGTACTGACCCTCCGACAGTGCGGCGCTCCCTCAGTACTGACCCTCCGACAGGGCGGCGCTCCCTCAGGACTGACACTCCGACAGTGCTGCGCTCCCTCAGTACTGACTCTCCGACAGTGCTGCGCTCCCTCAGTACTGACCCTCCGACAGTGCAGCACTCCCTCAGTACTGACCCTCCGACAGTGCGGCGCTCCCTCAGTACTGACCCTCCGATAGGGCGGCGCTCCCTCAGTACTGACCCTCCGACAGTGCGGCACTCCCTCAGTACAGACCCTCCGACAGTGCGGCGCTCCCTCAGTACTGACCCTCCGACAGTGCTGCGCTCACTCAGTACTGACCCTCCGATAGTGCAGCGCTCCCTCAGTACTGACCCTCCGACAGTGCAGCGCTCCCTCAATACTGACCCTCCGACAGAGCAGCGCTCCCTCAGTACTGACCCTCCGACAGTGCGGCGCTCACTCAGTACTGACCCTCCGACAGTGCGGCGCTCCCTCAGTACTGACCCTCCGACAGTGCGGCGCTCACTCAGTACTGACCCTCCGACAGTGCGGCACTCTCTCAGTACTGACCCTCCGTCAGTGCAGGGCTCCCTCAGTACTGACCCTCCGACAGTGCAGTGCTCCCTCAGTACTGACCCTCCAACAGTGCAGCACTCCCTCAGTACTGACCCTCCGACAGTGCAGGGCTCCCTCATTACTGACCCTCCGACAGTGCAGCGCTCCCTCAGTACTGACCATCTGACGGTGAGGCACTCCCTCAGTACTGACCCTCCGACAGTGCAGCACTCCCCTCAGTACTGACCCTCCGACAGTGCAGCGCTCCCTCAGTACTGACCCTCCGACAGTGCAGCGCTGCCTCAGTACTGACCCTCCGACAGGGCAGCGCTCCCTCAGTACTGACCCTCCGACAGTGCAGCGCTGCCTCAGTACTGACCCTCTGACGGTGAGGCACTCCCTCAGTACTGACCCTCCGACTGTGCAGCGCTCCCTCAGTACTGACCCTCCGACAGTGCGGCGCTCCCTCAGTGCTGACCCTCCGACTGTGCAGCGCTCCCTCAGTACTGACCCTCCGACAGTGCGGCGCTCCCTCAGTGCTGACCCTCCGATAGTGCGGCACTCCCTCAGTACTGACCCTCCGACAGTGCAGCGCTCCCTCAGTACTGACCCTCCGACTGTGCAGCGCTCCCTCAGTACTGACCCTCCGACGGTGCAGCGCTCCCTCAGTACTGACCATCTGACGGTGAGGCACTCCCTCAGTACTGACCCTCCGACAGTGCAGCGCTCCCTCAGTACTGACCCTCCGACAGTGCAGCGCTCCCTCAGTACTGACCATCTGACGGTGAGGCACTCCCTCAGTACTGACCCTCCGACAGTGCAGCGCTCCCTCAGTACTGACCCTCCGACAGTGCAGCACTCCCTCAGTACTGACCCTCCGACTGTGCAGCGCTCCCTCAGTACTGACCCTCCGACAGTGCAGCGCTCCCTCAGTACCGACCCTCCGACAGTGCAGCACTCACTCAGTACTGACCCTCCGACAGTGCAGCGCTCCCTCAGTACTGACCCTCCGACAGTGCAGCACTCCCTCAGCACTGACCCTCCGACAGTGCAGCGCTCCCTCAGTACCGACCCTCTGACAGTGCAGCACTCCCTCAGTACTGACCGTCCGACAGTGCAGCACTCCCTCAGTACCGACCCTCCGACAGTGCAGTGCTCCCTCAGTACTGACCCTCCGACAGTGCAGCACTCCCTCAGTACTGACCCTCCGACAGTGCAGCGCTCCCTCAGTACTGACCCTCCGACAGTGCAGCGCTCCCTCAGTACTGACCCTCCGACAGTGCAGCACTCCCTCATTACTGACCCTCTGACAGTGCGGCGCTCCCTCAGTACTGACCCTCCGACAGGGCGGCGCTCCCTCAGTACTGACCCTCCGACAGTGAGGCACTCCCTCGGTACTGACCCTCCGACAGTGCGGCGCTCCCTCAGTACTGACCCTCCGACAGTGCAGCGCTCCCTCAGTACTGACCCTCCGACAGTGCAGCGCTCCCTCAGTACTGACCCTCCGACAGTGCAGCGCTCCCTCAGTACTGACCCTCCGACAGTGCAGCGCTCCCTCGGTACTGACCCTCCGACAGTGCAGCACTCCCTCAGTACTGACCCTCCGACAGTGCAGCACTCCCTCGGTACTGACCCTCCGACAGTGCAGCACTCCCTCGGTACTGACCCTCCGACAGTGCAGTACTCCCTCAGTACTGACCCTCCGACAGTGCAGCACTCCCTCATTACTGACCCTCTGACAGTGCGGCGCTCCCTCAGTACTGACCCTCTAACAGGGCGGCGCTCACTCAGTACTGACCCTCCGACAGTGAGGCACTCCCTCGGTACTGACCCTCCGACAGTGCGGCGCTCCCTCAGTACTGACCCTCCGACAGTGCAGCGCTCCCTTGGTACTGACCCTTCGACAGTGCAGCGCTCCCTCAGTACTGACCCTCCGACAGTGCAGTACTCCCTCAGTACTGACCCTCCGACAGTGCAGTACTCCCTCAGTACTGACCCTCCGACAGTGCGGCGCTCCCTCAGTACTGACCCTCCGACAGGGCGGCGCTCCCTCAGGACTGACACTCCGACAGTGCTGCGCTCCCTCAGTACTGACTCTCCGACAGTGCTGCGCTCCCTCAGTACTGACCCTCCGACAGTGCAGCACTCCCTCAGTACTGACCCTCCGACAGTGCGGCGCTCCCTCAGTACTGACCCTCCGATAGGGCGGCGCTCCCTCAGTACTGACCCTCCGACAGTGCGGCACTCCCTCAGTACAGACCCTCCGACAGTGCGGCGCTCCCTCAGTACTGACCCTCCGACAGTGCTGCGCTCACTCAGTACTGACCCTCCGATAGTGCAGCGCTCCCTCAGTACTGACCCTCCGACAGTGCAGCGCTCCCTCAATACTGACCCTCCGACAGAGCAGCGCTCCCTCAGTACTGACCCTCCGACAGTGCGGCGCTCACTCAGTACTGACCCTCCGACAGTGCGGCGCTCCCTCAGTACTGACCCTCCGACAGTGCGGCGCTCACTCAGTACTGACCCTCCGACAGTGCGGCACTCTCTCAGTACTGACCCTCCGTCAGTGCAGGGCTCCCTCAGTACTGACCCTCCGACAGTGCAGTGCTCCCTCAGTACTGACCCTCCAACAGTGCAGCACTCCCTCAGTACTGACCCTCCGACAGTGCAGGGCTCCCTCATTACTGACCCTCCGACAGTGCAGCGCTCCCTCAGTACTGACCATCTGACGGTGAGGCACTCCCTCAGTACTGACCCTCCGACAGTGCAGCACTCCCCTCAGTACTGACCCTCCGACAGTGCAGCGCTCCCTCAGTACTGACCCTCCGACAGTGCAGCGCTGCCTCAGTACTGACCCTCCGACAGGGCAGCGCTCCCTCAGTACTGACCCTCCGACAGTGCAGCGCTGCCTCAGTACTGACCCTCTGACGGTGAGGCACTCCCTCAGTACTGACCCTCCGACTGTGCAGCGCTCCCTCAGTACTGACCCTCCGACAGTGCGGCGCTCCCTCAGTGCTGACCCTCCGACTGTGCAGCGCTCCCTCAGTACTGACCCTCCGACAGTGCGGCGCTCCCTCAGTGCTGACCCTCCGATAGTGCGGCACTCCCTCAGTACTGACCCTCCGACAGTGCAGCGCTCCCTCAGTACTGACCCTCCGACTGTGCAGCGCTCCCTCAGTACTGACCCTCCGACGGTGCAGCGCTCCCTCAGTACTGACCATCTGACGGTGAGGCACTCCCTCAGTACTGACCCTCCGACAGTGCAGCGCTCCCTCAGTACTGACCCTCCGACAGTGCAGCGCTCCCTCAGTACTGACCATCTGACGGTGAGGCACTCCCTCAGTACTGACCCTCCGACAGTGCAGCGCTCCCTCAGTACTGACCCTCCGACAGTGCAGCACTCCCTCAGTACTGACCCTCCGACTGTGCAGCGCTCCCTCAGTACTGACCCTCCGACAGTGCAGCGCTCCCTCAGTACCGACCCTCCGACAGTGCAGCACTCACTCAGTACTGACCCTCCGACAGTGCAGCGCTCCCTCAGTACTGACCCTCCGACAGTGCAGCACTCCCTCAGCACTGACCCTCCGACAGTGCAGCGCTCCCTCAGTACCGACCCTCTGACAGTGCAGCACTCCCTCAGTACTGACCGTCCGACAGTGCAGCACTCCCTCAGTACCGACCCTCCGACAGTGCAGTGCTCCCTCAGTACTGACCCTCCGACAGTGCAGCACTCCCTCAGTACTGACCCTCCGACAGTGCAGCGCTCCCTCAGTACTGACCCTCCGACAGTGCAGCGCTCCCTCAGTACTGACCCTCCGACAGTGCAGCACTCCCTCATTACTGACCCTCTGACAGTGCGGCGCTCCCTCAGTACTGACCCTCCGACAGGGCGGCGCTCCCTCAGTACTGACCCTCCGACAGTGAGGCACTCCCTCGGTACTGACCCTCCGACAGTGCGGCGCTCCCTCAGTACTGACCCTCCGACAGTGCAGCGCTCCCTCAGTACTGACCCTCCGACAGTGCAGCGCTCCCTCAGTACTGACCCTCCGACAGTGCAGCGCTCCCTCAGTACTGACCCTCCGACAGTGCAGCGCTCCCTCGGTACTGACCCTCCGACAGTGCAGCACTCCCTCAGTACTGACCCTCCGACAGTGCAGCACTCCCTCGGTACTGACCCTCCGACAGTGCAGCACTCCCTCGGTACTGACCCTCCGACAGTGCAGTACTCCCTCAGTACTGACCCTCCGACAGTGCAGCACTCCCTCATTACTGACCCTCTGACAGTGCGGCGCTCCCTCAGTACTGACCCTCTAACAGGGCGGCGCTCACTCAGTACTGACCCTCCGACAGTGAGGCACTCCCTCGGTACTGACCCTCCGACAGTGCGGCGCTCCCTCAGTACTGACCCTCCGACAGTGCAGCGCTCCCTTGGTACTGACCCTTCGACAGTGCAGCGCTCCCTCAGTACTGACCCTCCGACAGTGCAGTACTCCCTCAGTACTGACCCTCCGACAGTGCGGCGCTCCCTCAGTACTGACCCTCCGACAGGGCGGCGCTCCCTCAGGACTGACACTCCGACAGTGCGGCGCTCCCTCAGTACTGACCCTCCGACAGTGCAGCACTCCCTCAGTACTGACCCTCCGACAGTGCGGCGCTCCCTCAGTACTGACCCTCCGACAGGGCGGCGCTCCCTCAGTACTGACCCTCCGACAGTGCGGCACTCCCTCAGTACAGACCCTCCGACAGTGCGGCGCTCCCTCAGTACTGACCCTCCGACAGTGCTGCGCTCCCTCAGTACTGACCCTCCGATAGTGCAGCGCTCCCTCAGTACTGACCCTCCGACAGTGCAGCGCTCCCTCAATACTGACCCTCCGACAGAGCAGCGCTCCCTCAGTACTGACCCTCCGACAGTGCGGCGCTCACTCAGTACTGACCCTCCGACAGTGCGGCGCTCCCTCAGTACTGACCCTCCGACAGTGCGGCGCTCACTCAGTACTGACCCTCCGACAGTGCGGCACTCCCTCAGTACTGACCCTCCGACAGTGCAGGGCTCCCTCAGTACTGACCCTCCGACAGTGCAGTGCTCCCTCAGTACTGACCCTCCAACAGTGCAGCACTCCCTCAGTACTGACCCTCCGACAGTGCAGGGCTCCCTCAGTACTGACCCTCCGACAGTGCAGCGCTCCCTCAGTACTGACCATCTGACGGTGAGGCACTCCCTCAGTACTGACCCTCCGACAGTGCAGCACTCCCCTCAGTACTGACCCTCCGACAGTGCAGCACTCCCCTCAGTACTGACCCTCCGACAGTGCAGCGCTCCCTCAGTACTGACCCTCCGACAGTGCAGCGCTGCCTCAGTACTGACCCTCCGACAGGGCAGCGCTCCCTCAGTACTGACCCTCCGACAGTGCAGCGCTGCCTCAGTACTGACCCTCTGACGGTGAGGCACTCCCTCAGTACTGACCCTCCGACTGTGCAGCGCTCCCTCAGTACTGACCCTCCGACAGTGCGGCGCTCCCTCAGTGCTGACCCTCCGACTGTGCAGCGCTCCCTCAGTACTGACCCTCCGACAGTGCGGCGCTCCCTCAGTGCTGACCCTCCGACTGTGCAGCGCTCCCTCAGTACTGACCCTCCGACGGTGCAGCGCTCCCTCAGTACTGACCCTCCGACAGTGCAGCGCTCCCTCAGTACTGACCATCTGACAGTGCAGCGCTCCCTCAGTACTGACCCTCCGACAGTGCGGCACTCCCTCAGTACTGACCCTCCGACAGTGCAGCGCTCCCTCAGTACTGACCCTCCGACAGTGCAGCACTCCCTCAGTACTGACCCTCCGACTGTGCAGCGCTCCCTCAGTACTGACCCTCCGACAGTGCAGCGCTCCCTCAGTACCGACCCTCCGACAGTGCAGCACTCACTCAGTACCGACCCTCCGACAGTGCAACACTCCCTCAGTACTGACCCTCCGACAGTGCAGCGCTCCCTCAGTACTGACCCTCCGACAGTGCAGCACTCCCTCAGCACTGACCCTCCGACAGTGCAGCGCTCCCTCAGTACCGACCCTCTGACAGTGCAGCACTCCCTCAGTACTGACCCTCCGACAGTGCAGCGCTCCCTCAGTACCGACCCTCCGACAGTGCAGCGCTCCCTCAGTACCGACCCTCCGACAGTGCGGCGCTCCCTCAGTACTGACCGTCCGACAGTGCAGCACTCACTCAGTACCGACCCTCCGACAGTGCAGCGCTCCCTCAGTACTGACCCTCCGACAGTGCAGCGCTCCCTCAGTACTGCACTGTATGTCCTCAGAGTGACACGGTCAATGATAGAGATTGACATAATATACTTTAATAACGTCTGTCATGTTTTAAGTGAAGTTGACGTCAGAAATACGGCCGGTAACTGCAGCACACAAAGAACAAATTCCACGATGACCAATATATATGTTTCAGCGTCAAGCAGTAAAGAAAGATTTTGGCTCTGTTCGTGAGCAGGGAGAAAAGTGAGAACTTTAATATATCCGGAGTTTGTCAGCCAATAAATGTCTCTTGCACTGATTAAATTTCGCAGCGGCAGGGCATCCAATGCCAAACCTTCTCTGAAAAAGTTATCGATGATTGTAAGAGTGGATAAATCTCACGGTGAAATCTACTGGATCAAAATGTCATTCCCTGATCGAACGGAGCATGTGCATTGACAACCCGTGAAATAAAAGTGGAGATTCAGTTACAGTCACTGTGACGAGCATTCAACATCAGGACCGAACATAGGAACAGGAGTAGGCCATTCAGCCCCTCGTGCCTGCTCCACCATTTGATAAGATCATGGCTGGTCTGTGATCTAACTCCATATACCTGCCTTTGGCCCATATCCCTTAATACCTTTGGTTGCCAAAAAGCTATCTATCTCAGATTTAAATTTAGCAATTGAGCTAGTATCAATTGCCGTTTGCGGAAGAGAGTTCCAAACTTCTACCACCCTTTGTGTGTAGAAATGTTTTCTAATCTCACTCCTGAAAGGTCTGGCTCTAATTTTTAGACTGTGCCCCCTACTCCTAGAATCCCCAACCAGCGGAAATAGTTTCTCTCTATCCACCCTATCCGTTCCCCTTAATATCTTATAAACTTCGATCAGATCGCCCCTTAACCTTCGAAACTCCAGAGAATACAACCCCAATTTGTGTAATCTCTCCTCGTAACTTAACCCTTGAAGTCCGGGTATCATTCTAGTAAACCTACGCTGCACTCCCTCCAAGGCCAATATGTCCTTCCGAAGGTGCGGTGCCCAGAACTGCTCACAGTACTCCAGGTGCGGTCTAACCAGGGTTTTGTATAGCTGCAGCATAACTTCTGCCCCCTTGTACTCCAGTCCTCGAGATATAAAGGGTGATTGAAGTGAATCCCTCGTGCTTCTTCCCATTCTCAGGGTGGATCGAGCAAAATGGGGATGGGGCAGAGCTCGGCGGCTGATGAGGAAGGGTCTCCCCCACCTTCAGTGGTCTTAACTCAGGTACCGATCCCAGGAAACAGAGCAGGGCCTTACTTGGAACATGTCCACTCAAAAGATCTCCCCACACTTCATCTTTTTCTTTCTCCTGTTCGGGGAACATGCAAGCAGTGTTGAAGATCTGATTTACATGACGGACAGATTCATATAATCCTCTCCCAGCTTCTGAGAGTCTTCCAAGTCCTTTTCCCTCCCCCGTCACTCAACAATTTGTGCAGGAATGTCACCTGGACACGTACAATATCTGAACTGTACTTCAGGGATGTCTACACCCTTCTTTTTAAAATGCAATGATAAATCACCGCTCCCATCGGGCTTCCCCATGGATCTTGGTCTCAAATCTGTTTTTCCTGCCTTGTTATGTAATTATTATTCCATCTATCCCTCCTGTTGTGATAGGTGATGTTGGCTTGGTGATGGACACAGGCAGAATTCAGAGGTAGAGTTAACTGGAGGTGAGATTCAATGATAAGTACCTTGGGTTTTGTGCGGATTGAATCATTCTGTCTTGACTGGTGGCAGGGAAGAATGTGAATTGGCGTGGCTTGGAGCAAGGTGCATTGGTGCAGTATGGAGTAATGTGCATTGGTGCTGTATGGAGCAGAGTGCATTGGTGCAGTATGGAGCAATATGCATTGTTGCAGTATGGAGCAGGGTGCATTGGTGCAGTTTGGAGCAGGGTGCATTGGTGCAGTGTGGAGCAGGGAGTATTGGAGCAATGTCCATTGGAGCAGTATGGAGCCAGGTGCATTGGTGCAGTACAGAGCAGGGTGCATTGGTGCAGGATGGAGAACGGTGCATTGGTGCAGTATGGAGCAGGGTGCATTGGTGCAGAATGGAGCAGGGTGCATTAGTGCAGTATGGAGCAGGGTACATTTGTGCAGTATGGAGCAATGTGCATTGACGCAGTACGGAGCAGGGTGCATTGTTGCAGTATGGAGCAGGGTGCATTGGTGCAGTTTGGAGCAGGGTTCATTGGTGCAGTGTGGAGCAGGGTGCATTGGTGCAGTGTGGAGCAGGGAGTATTGGAGCAATGTCCATTGGAGCAGTATGGAGCCAGGTGCATTGGTGCAGTACAGAGCAGGGTGCATTGGTGCAGGATGGAGAACGGTGCATTGGTGCAGAATGGAGCAGGGTGCATTGGTGCAGAATGGAGCAGGGTGCATTAGTGCAGTATGGAGCAGGGTACATTTGTGCAGTATGGAGCAATGTGCATTGATGCAGTACGGAGCAGGGTGCATTGTTGCAGTATGGAGCAGGGTGCATTGGTGCAGTTTGGAGCAGGGTTCATTGGTGCAGTGTGGAGCAGGGTGCATTGTTGCAGTATGGAGCAGTGTGCATTGGTGCAATTTGGAGCAGGGTGCATTGGTGCAGTATGGAGCAATGTGCATCGGTGCAGTATGGAGCCAGGTGCATTGGTGCAGTACGGAGCATTGTCAATTGGTGCAGTACGGAGCAGAGTGCATTGCTGCAGTGTGAAGCAATGTGTATTGGTGCAGAATGGAGCAGGGTGCATTAGTGCAGAATGGAGCAGGTGCATTAGTGCATTATGGAGCAGGGTGCATTTGTGCAGTATGGAGCAATGTGCACTGATGCAGTTTGGAGCAGGGTGCATTGGTGCAGTGAGGAGCAATGTGCTTTGGTGCAGTATGGACCAGGGTGCATTGGTGCAGTATTGAGCAATGTGCATTCGTGCAGTATGGAGCAGGGTGCATTGGTGCAGTATGGAGCAATGTGCATTGGTGCTGTATGGAGCCAAGTGCATTGGTGCAGTTTGGAGCAGGGTGCATTGGTGCAGTGTGGAGCAATTCGCATTGGTGCAGTGTGGCGCAGTGTGTATTGGTGCAGTATGGAGCAGGGTGCTTTGTGCTGTATGGAGCAGGGTGCATTGGTGCAGTATGGAGCAGGGTGCACTGGTGCAGTCTGGAGCAGGGTGCATTGGTGCAGTATGGAGCAGGGTGCATTGGGGCAGTGTGGAGCAATGTGCATTGGTGGAGTCTGGAGCAGGATGCATTGTTGCAGTATGGACTAGGTGCATGGGTGCAATATGGAGCAATGTGCATCGGTGCAGTATGCAGCATGGTGCATTGGTGCAGAATGGAGCAGGGTGCATTAGTGCAGTATGGAGCAGGGTACATTGGTGCAGTGTGGAGCAATGTGTATTGGTGCAGTATGGAGCAGAATGCATTGGAGCAGCGTGGAGCAATGTGCATTGGTGCAGTCTGGAGCGGGGTGCATTGGTGCAGTTTGGAGCAATATGCATTGCTGCATGATGGAGCAGGGTGCATTGGTGCAGTATGGAGCAGGGTGCATTGGTGTATGGAGCAATATGCATTGGTGCAGTATGGAGCAGGATGCATTGGTGCAGTATGGAGCAGGGTGCATTGATGCAGTATGGAGCCGGGTGCATTTGGTGCAATGTGGAGCAAGGTGCATTGCTGCAGTGTGGAGCAATGTGTATTGGTGCATTATGGAGCAATATGCATTGGTGCAGTTTGGCGCAGGGTGCATTGGTGCAGTATGAACAGAGTACATTGGTGCAGTACGGAGCCGGGTGCAATGTTGCAGTATGGAGCCAGGTGCATTGATGCAGTATGGAGCAGGGTGCCTTGGTGCAATGTGGAGAAATGTGCCATGGTGCAGTGTGGAGCAGGGTGCATTGGTGCAGTGTGGAGCAATGCATTGGTGCAGAATGGAGCAATGTGCTTTGGTGCAGTATGGAGCAGGGTGCATTGGTGCAGTGTGGAGCAATGTGCATTGGTGTAGTATGGAGCAATGTGCATTTGTGCAGGGTGGAGCAGTGTGCATTGGTGCAGTGTAGAACGATGTGCATTGGTGCAGTATGGAGCAGGGTGCATTGGTGCAGGATGGAGCAATATGCATTGGTGCAGTATGGAGCCAGGTGCATTGGTGCAGTACGGAGAAATGTGCATTGGTGCAGTATGGAGCACCGTGCATTGGCGCAATATGAAGCACATTGCATTTGTGCAGTGTAGAGCAGGTGCACTGGTGCAGTGTGGAGCAGGGTGCATTCGTGCAGTTTGGAGCAGGGTGCATTGGTGCAGTGTGGAGCAATGTGCATTGGTGTAGTATGGAGCAGGGTGCATTGGTGCAGTATGGAGCAATGTGCAATGGTGCAGTATGGAGCAATGTGCATTTGTGCAGGGTTGAGCAGTGTGCATTGGTGCAGTGTGGAACGATGTGCATTGGTGCAGTATGGAGCAGGGTGCATTGGTGCAGGATGGAGCAATATGCATTGGTGCAGTATGGAGCCAGGTGCATTGGTGCAGTACGGAGAAATGTGCGTCGGTGCAGTATGGAGCACCGTGCATTGTTGCAATATGAAGCACATTGCATTTGTGCAGTGTAGAGCAGGTGCACTGGTGCAGTGTGGAGCAGGGTGCATTGGTGCAGTATGGAGCTGGGTGCATTGGTGCAGTGTGGAGCAATATGCATTGGGGCAATATGGAGCAGGGTGCATTGGTGCAGTATGGAACAATGTGCATTGATGCAGTATGGAGCATGGTGCATTGGTGCTGTATGGAGCCAAGTGCATTGGTGCAGTTTGGAGCAGAGTGCATTGGTGCAGTGTGGAGCAATTCGCATTGGTGCAGTGTGGCGCAGTGTGTATATGTGCAGTATGGAGCAGGGTGCTTTGTGCAGTATGGAGCAGGGTGCATTGGTGTATGGAGCAATATGCATTGGTGCAGTATGGAGCAGGATGCATTGGTGCAGTGTGGAGCAGGGTGCATTGATGCAGTATGGAGCAGGGTGCATTTGGTGCAATGTGGAGCAAGGTGCATTGCTGCAGTGTGGAGCAATGTGTATTGGTGCATTATGGAGCAATATGCATTGGTGCAGTTTGGCGCAGGGTGCATTGGTACAGTATGGTGCAGGGTGCATTGGTGCAGTATGGAGCAGGGTGCATTGGTGCAGTATGATACAGAGTGCATTGGTGCAGTACGGATCAGGATTCAATGTTGCAGTATGGAGCCAGGTGCATTGACACAGTATGGAGCAGGGTGCATTGGTGCAATATGGAGCAGTGTGCATTGATGCAGTATGGAGCAGGGTGCCTTGGTGCAATGTGGAGAAATGTGCCATGGTGTAGTATGGAGCAGCGTGCATTGGAGCAGGATGGAGCCAGGTGCATTGTTACAGTACAGAGAAATGTGCATTGGTGCAGTATGGAGCACCGTGCATTGGTGCAATATGAAGTGCATTGCATTTGTGCAGTGCAGAGCAGGTGCACTGGTGCAGTGTGGAGCAGGGTGCATTGGTGCAGTATGGAGCTGCGTGCATTGGTGCAGTGTGCAGCAATGTGCATTCGTGCAGTATGGAGCCAGGTGCATTGGTGCAGTACGGAGAAATGTGCATTGGTGCAGTACGGAGCATGGTGCATTGGTGCAGAATGGAGCAGGGTGCATTAGTGCATTATGGAGAAGGGTGCATTTGTGCAGTATGGAGCAATGTGCACTGACGCAGTATGGATCAGGGTGCATTGTTGCAGTATGGAGCAGGGTACATTGGTGCAGTGTGGCGCAGGGTGCATTGGTGCAGTATGGAGCTGCGTGCATTGGAGCAGTGTGCAGCAATGTGCATTGGTGCAGTATGGAGCCAGGTGCATTGGTGCAGTATGGAGAAATGTGCAATGGTGCAGTATGGAGCACCGTGCATTGGTGCAATATGGAGCACGTTGCATTTGTGCAGTGTAGAGCAGGGTGCACTGGTGCAGTGTGGAGCAGGGTGCATTGGTGCAGTGTGCAGCAATGTGCATTGGTGCAGTATGGAGCCAGGTGCATTGGTGCAGTACGGAGAAATGTGCATTGGTGCAGTATGGAGCATGGTGCAATGGTGCAGAATGGAGCTGGGTGCATTCGTGCAGTATGGAGCAGGGTGCATTTGTGCAGTATGGAGCAATGTGCGTTGACGCAGTATGAAGAAGGGTGCATTGTTGCAGTCTGGAGCTGGGTGCATTGGTGCAGTGAGGAGCAATGTGCTTTGGTGCAGTATGGACCAGGGTGCATTGGTGCAGTACTGAGCAATGTGCATTGGTGCAGTATGGAGCAGGCAGCATTGGTGCAGTATGGAGCAGGGTGCTTTGTGCAGTATGGAGCAGGGTGCATTGGTGCAGTATGGAGCAGGGTGAATTGGTGCAGTATGGAGCAGGGTGCATTGGTGCAGTATGGAGCAGGGTTCATTGGGGCAGTGTGGAGCAATGTGCATTGGTGGAGTATGAAGTAGGATGCATTGTTGCAGTATGGACTAGGTGCATTGGTGCAGAATGGAGCTGGGTGCATTCGTGCAGTATGGAGCAGGGTGCATTTGTGCAGTATGGAGCAATGTGCGTTGACGCAGTATGAAGCAGGGTGCATTGTTGCAGTCTGGAGCAGGGTGCATTGGTGCAGTGAGGAGCAATGTGCTTTGGTGCAGTATGGACCGGGGTTCATTGGTGCAGTATTGAGCAATGTGCATTGGTGCAGTATTGTGCAGGCAGCATTGGTGCAGTGTGGAGCAATATGCTTTGGTGCAATATGGAGCAGGGTGCATTGGTGCAGTATGGAGCAGTGTGCATTGATGCAGTATGGAGCATGGTGCATTGGTGCTGTATGGAGCCAAGTGCATTGGTGCAGTTTGTAGCAGGGTGCATTGGTGCAGTGTGGAGCCATTCGCATTGATGCAGTGTGGCGCAGTGTGTATTGGTGCAGTATGGAGCAGGGTGCTTTGTGCTGTATGGAGCAGGGTGCATTGGTGCAGTATGGAGCAGGGTGCACTGGTGCAGTCTGGAGCAGGGTGCATTGGTGCAGTATGGAGCAGGGTGCATTGGGGCAGTGTGGAGCAATGTGCATTGGTGGAGTCTGGAGCAGGGTGCATTGGTGCAGTTTGGAGCAGGGTTCATTGGTGCAGTGTGGAGCAGGGTGCATTGGTGCAGTGTGGAGCAGGGAGTATTGGAGCAATGTCCATTGGAGCAGTATGGAGCCAGGTGCATTGGTGCAGTACAGAGCAGGGTGCATTGGTGCAGGATGGAGAACGGTGCATTGGTGCAGAATGGAGCAGGGTGCATTGGTGCAGAATGGAGCAGGGTGCATTAGTGCAGTATGGAGCAGGGTACATTTGTGCAGTATGGAGCAATGTGCATTGATGCAGTACGGAGCAGGGTGCATTGTTGCAGTATGGAGCAGGGTGCATTGGTGCAGTTTGGAGCAGGGTTCATTGGTGCAGTGTGGAGCAGGGTGCATTGTTGCAGTATGGAGCAGTGTGCATTGGTGCAATTTGGAGCAGGGTGCATTGGTGCAGTATGGAGCAATGTGCATTGGTGCAGTATGGAGCCAGGTGCATTGGTGCAGTACGGAGCATTGTCAATTGGTGCAGTACGGAGCAGAGTGCATTGCTGCAGTGTGAAGCAATGTGTATTGGTGCAGAATGGAGCAGGGTGCATTAGTGCAGAATGGAGCAGGTGCATTAGTGCATTATGGAGCAGGGTGCATTTGTGCAGTATGGAGCAATGTGCACTGATGCAGTTTGGAGCAGGGTGCATTGGTGCAGTGAGGAGCAATGTGCTTTGGTGCAGTATGGACCAGGGTGCATTGGTGCAGTATTGAGCAATGTGCATTCGTGCAGTATGGAGCAGGGTGCATTGGTGCAGTATGGAGCAATGTGCATTGGTGCTGTATGGAGCCAAGTGCATTGGTGCAGTTTGGAGCAGGGTGCATTGGTGCAGTGTGGAGCAATTCGCATTGGTGCAGTGTGGCGCAGTGTGTATTGGTGCAGTATGGAGCAGGGTGCTTTGTGCTGTATGGAGCAGGGTGCATTGGTGCAGTATGGAGCAGGGTGCACTGGTGCAGTCTGGAGCAGGGTGCATTGGTGCAGTATGGAGCAGGGTGCATTGGGGCAGTGTGGAGCAATGTGCATTGGTGGAGTCTGGAGCAGGATGCATTGTTGCAGTATGGACTAGGTGCATGGGTGCAATATGGAGCAATGTGCATCGGTGCAGTATGCAGCATGGTGCATTGGTGCAGAATGGAGCAGGGTGCATTAGTGCAGTATGGAGCAGGGTACATTGGTGCAGTGTGGAGCAATGTGTATTGGTGCAGTATGGAGCAGAATGCATTGGAGCAGCGTGGAGCAATGTGCATTGGTGCAGTCTGGAGCGGGGTGCATTGGTGCAGTTTGGAGCAATATGCATTGCTGCATGATGGAGCAGGGTGCATTGGTGCAGTATGGAGCAGGGTGCATTGGTGTATGGAGCAATATGCATTGGTGCAGTATGGAGCAGGATGCATTGGTGCAGTATGGAGCAGGGTGCATTGATGCAGTATGGAGCCGGGTGCATTTGGTGCAATGTGGAGCAAGGTGCATTGCTGCAGTGTGGAGCAATGTGTATTGGTGCATTATGGAGCAATATGCATTGGTGCAGTTTGGCGCAGGGTGCATTGGTGCAGTATGAACAGAGTACATTGGTGCAGTACGGAGCCGGGTGCAATGTTGCAGTATGGAGCCAGGTGCATTGATGCAGTATGGAGCAGGGTGCCTTGGTGCAATGTGGAGAAATGTGCCATGGTGCAGTGTGGAGCAGGGTGCATTGGTGCAGTGTGGAGCAATGCATTGGTGCAGTATGGAGCAATGTGCTTTGGTGCAGTATGGAGCAGGGTGCATTGATGCAGTGTGGAGCAATGTGCATTGGTGCAGGGTGGAGCAGTGTGCATTTGTGCAGGGTGGAGCAGTGTGCATTGGTGCAGTGTAGAACGATGTGCATTGGTGCAGTATGGAGCAGGGTGCATTGGTGCAGGATGGAGCAATATGCATTGGTGCAGTATGGAGCCAGGTGCATTGGTGCAGTACGGAGAAATGTGCATTGGTGCAGTATGGAGCACCGTGCATTGGCGCAATATGAAGCACATTGCATTTGTGCAGTGTAGAGCAGGTGCACTGGTGCAGTGTGGAGCAGGGTGCATTCGTGCAGTTTGGAGCAGGGTGCATTGGTGCAGTGTGGAGCAATGTGCATTGGTGTAGTATGGAGCAGGGTGCATTGGTGCAGTATGGAGCAATGTGCAATGGTGCAGTATGGAGCAATGTGCATTTGTGCAGGGTTGAGCAGTGTGCATTGGTGCAGTGTGGAACGATGTGCATTGGTGCAGTATGGAGCAGGGTGCATTGGTGCAGGATGGAGCAATATGCATTGGTGCAGTATGGAGCCAGGTGCATTGGTGCAATACGGAGAAATGTGCGTCGGTGCAGTATGGAGCACCGTGCATTGTTGCAATATGAAGCACATTGCATTTGTGCAGTGTAGAGCAGGTGCACTGGTGCAGTGTGGAGCAGGGTGCATTGGTGCAGTATGGAGCTGGGTGCATTGGTGCAGTGTGGAGCAATATGCATTGGGGCAATATGGAGCAGGGTGCATTGGTGCAGTATGGAACAATGTGCATTGATGCAGTATGGAGCATGGTGCATTGGTGCTGTATGGAGCCAAGTGCATTGGTGCAGTTTGGAGCAGAGTGCATTGGTGCAGTGTGGAGCAATTCGCATTGGTGCAGTGTGGCGCAGTGTGTATATGTGCAGTATGGAGCAGGGTGCTTTGTGCAGTATGGAGCAGGGTGCATTGGTGTATGGAGCAATATGCATTGGTGCAGTATGGAGCAGGATGCATTGGTGCAGTGTGGAGCAGGGTGCATTGATGCAGTATGGAGCAGGGTGCATTTGGTGCAATGTGGAGCAAGGTGCATTGCTGCAGTGTGGAGCAATGTGTATTGGTGCATTATGGAGCAATATGCATTGGTGCAGTTTGGCGCAGGGTGCATTGGTACAGTATGGTGCAGGGTGCATTGGTGCAGTATGGAGCAGGGTGCATTGGTGCAGTATGATACAGAGTGCATTGGTGCAGTACGGATCAGGATTCAATGTTGCAGTATGGAGCCAGGTGCATTGACACAGTATGGAGCAGGGTGCATTGGTGCAATATGGAGCAGTGTGCATTGATGCAGTATGGAGCAGGGTGCCTTGGTGCAATGTGGAGAAATGTGCCATGGTGTAGTATGGAGCAGCGTGCATTGGAGCAGGATGGAGCCAGGTGCATTGTTACAGTACAGAGAAATGTGCATTGGTGCAGTATGGAGCACCGTGCATTGGTGCAATATGAAGTGCATTGCATTTGTGCAGTGCAGAGCAGGTGCACTGGTGCAGTGTGGAGCAGGGTGCATTGGTGCAGTATGGAGCTGCGTGCATTGGTGCAGTGTGCAGCAATGTGCATTCGTGCAGTATGGAGCCAGGTGCATTGGTGCAGTACGGAGAAATGTGCATTGGTGCAGTACGGAGCATGGTGCATTGGTGCAGAATGGAGCAGGGTGCATTAGTGCATTATGGAGAAGGGTGCATTTGTGCAGTATGGAGCAATGTGCACTGACGCAGTATGGATCAGGGTGCATTGTTGCAGTATGGAGCAGGGTACATTGGTGCAGTGTGGCGCAGGGTGCATTGGTGCAGTATGGAGCTGCGTGCATTGGAGCAGTGTGCAGCAATGTGCATTGGTGCAGTATGGAGCCAGGTGCATTGGTGCAGTATGGAGAAATGTGCAATGGTGCAGTATGGAGCACCGTGCATTGGTGCAATATGGAGCACGTTGCATTTGTGCAGTGTAGAGCAGGGTGCACTGGTGCAGTGTGGAGCAGGGTGCATTGGTGCAGTGTGCAGCAATGTGCATTGGTGCAGTATGGAGCCAGGTGCATTGGTGCAGTACGGAGAAATGTGCATTGGTGCAGTATGGAGCATGGTGCAATGGTGCAGAATGGAGCTGGGTGCATTCGTGCAGTATGGAGCAGGGTGCATTTGTGCAGTATGGAGCAATGTGCGTTGACGCAGTATGAAGAAGGGTGCATTGTTGCAGTCTGGAGCTGGGTGCATTGGTGCAGTGAGGAGCAATGTGCTTTGGTGCAGTATGGACCAGGGTGCATTGGTGCAGTACTGAGCAATGTGCATTGGTGCAGTATGGAGCAGGCAGCATTGGTGCAGTATGGAGCAGGGTGCTTTGTGCAGTATGGAGCAGGGTGCATTGGTGCAGTATGGAGCAGGGTGAATTGGTGCAGTATGGAGCAGGGTGCATTGGTGCAGTATGGAGCAGGGTTCATTGGGGCAGTGTGGAGCAATGTGCATTGGTGGAGTATGAAGTAGGATGCATTGTTGCAGTATGGACTAGGTGCATTGGTGCAGAATGGAGCTGGGTGCATTCGTGCAGTATGGAGCAGGGTGCATTTGTGCAGTATGGAGCAATGTGCGTTGACGCAGTATGAAGCAGGGTGCATTGTTGCAGTCTGGAGCAGGGTGCATTGGTGCAGTGAGGAGCAATGTGCTTTGGTGCAGTATGGACCGGGGTTCATTGGTGCAGTATTGAGCAATGTGCATTGGTGCAGTATTGTGCAGGCAGCATTGGTGCAGTGTGGAGCAATATGCTTTGGTGCAATATGGAGCAGGGTGCATTGGTGCAGTATGGAGCAGTGTGCATTGATGCAGTATGGAGCATGGTGCATTGGTGCTGTATGGAGCCAAGTGCATTGGTGCAGTTTGTAGCAGGGTGCATTGGTGCAGTGTGGAGCCATTCGCATTGATGCAGTGTGGCGCAGTGTGTATTTGTGCAGTATGGAGCAATGTGCGTTGACGCAGTATGAAGCAGGGTGCATTGTTGCAGTCTGGAGCAGGGTGCATTGGTGCAGTGAGGAGCAATGTGCTTTGGTGCAGTATGGACCGGGGTTCATTGGTGCAGTATTGAGCAATGTGCATTGGTGCAGTATTGTGCAGGCAGCATTGGTGCAGTGTGGAGCAATATGCTTTGGTGCAATATGGAGCAGGGTGCATTGGTGCAGTATGGAGCAGTGTGCATTGATGCAGTATGGAGCAGGGTGCATTGGTGCAGTATGGAGCTGGGTGCATTGGTGCAGTCTGGAGCAGGGTGCATTGGTGCAGTATGGAGCAGGGTGCATTGGGGCAGTGTGAAGCAGGGTGCATTGGTGCAGTGAGGAGCAATGTGCTTTGGTGCAGTATGGACCGGGGTGCATTGGTGCAGTATTGAGCAATGTGCATTGGTGCAGTATGGAGCAGGCAGCATTGGTTCAGTGTGGAGCAATATGCATTGGTGCAATATGGAGCAGGGTGCATTGGTGCAGTATGGAGCAGTGTGCATTGATGCAGTATGGAGCATGGTGCATTGGTGCTGTATGGAGCCAAGTGCATTGGTGCAGTTTGTAGCAGGGTGCATTGGTGCAGTGTGGAGCCATTCGCATTGATGCAGTGTGGCGCAGTGTGTATTGGTGCAGTATGGAGCAGGGTGCTTTGTGCAGTATGGAGCAGGGTGCATTGGTGCAGTATGGAGCAGGGTGCATTGGTGCAGTCTGGAGCAGGGTGCGTTGGTGCAGTATGGAGCAGGGTGCATTGGGGCAGTGTGGAGCAATGTGCATTGGTGGAGTATGGAGCAGGATGCATTGTTGCAGTATGGACTAGGTGCATGAGTGCAATATGGAGCAATGTGCATCGGTGCAGTATGGAGCATGGTGCATTGGTGCAGAGTGGAGCAGGGTGCATTAGTGCAGTATAGAGCAGGGTACATTTGTGCAGTATGGAGCAATGTGCATTGACGCAGTATGGAGCAGGGTGCATTGTTGCAGTATGGAGCAGGGTGCATTGGTGCAGTTTGGAGCAGGGTTCATTGGTGCAGTGTGGAGCAGGGTGCATTGTTGCAGTATGGAGCAGTGTGCATTGGTGCAATTTGGAGCAGGGTTCATTGGAGCAGTGTAGAGCAATGTGTATTGGTGCAGTATGGAGCACAATGCATTGGTGCAGTATGGAGCAGGGTGCATTGGAGCAGTGTGGAGCAATGTGCATTGGTGCAGTCTGAAGCAGGGTGCATTGTTGCAGTATGGACTAGGTGCATTGGTGCAATATGGAGCAATGTGCATCGGTGCAGTATGAAGCATGGTGCATTGGTGCAGAATGGAGCTGGGTGCATTCGTGCAGTTTGGAGCAGGGTGCATTTGTGCAGTATGGAGCAATGTGCATTGACGCAGTATGAAGCAGGGTGCATTGTTGCAGTATGGAGCAGGGTGCATTGGTGCAGTGAGCAGCAATGTGCTTTGGTGCAGTATGGACCGGGGTGCATTGGTGCAGTATTGAGCAATGTGCATTGGTGCAGTATGGAGCAGGCAGCATTGGTGCAGTGTGGAGCAATATGCAATGGTGCAATATGGAGCAGGGTGCATTGGTGCAGTATGGAGCAGTGTGCATTGATGCAATATGGAGCATGGTGCATTGGTGCTGTATGGAGCCATGTGCATTATGGAGCAGGGTGCATTTGTGCAGTATGGAGCAATGTGCATTGACGCAGTATGAAGCAGGGTGCATTGTTGCAGTATGGAGCAGGGTGCAGTATGGAGCAGGCAGCATTGGTGCATTGTGGAGCAATATTCATTGGTGCAATATGGAGCAGGGTGCATTGGTGCAGTATGGAGCAGTGTGCATTGGTGCAGTATGGAGCAGTGTGCATTGATGCAGTATGGAGCATGGTGCATTGGTGCTGTATGGAGCGAAGTGCATTGGTGCAGTGTAGAGCAGTGCATTGGTGCAGTATGGAGCAATGTGCTTTGGTGCAGTATGGAGCATGGTGCATTGATGCTGTATGGAGCCAAGTGCATTGGTACAGTGTAGAGCAGTGCATTGGTGCAGTATGGAGCAATGTGCTTTGGTGCAGTATGGAGCAATTTGCATTGGTGCAGTATGGAGCAGGGTGCATTGATGCAGTACGGAGCAGGGTGCATTGGTACAGTGTAGAGCAGTGCATTGGTGCAGTATGGAGCAATTTGCATTGGTGCAGTACGGAGCAATGTGCATTGGTGCAGTGTGGAGCTGGGGGCATTGGTGCAACATGGAGCAATGTGCATTGGGGCAGTATGGAGCCAGGTTCATTGGTGCAGTACGGAGCAATGTCAATTGGTGCAGTACGGAGCAGGGTACATTGTTGCAGTATGGAGCAGGGTGCATGGGTGCAGTGCGGAGCAGGGTTCATTGGTGCAGTGTGGAGCAATGTGTATTGGTGCAGTATGGAGCAATGTGTATTGGTGCAGTATGGAGCAGAATGCATTGGTGCAGTATGGAGCAGGGTGCATTGGAGCAGTGTGTAGCAATGTGCATTGGTGCAGTCTGGAGCAGGGTGCATTTGTGCAATATGGAGCAATATGCATTGGTGCAGTACGGAGCAATGTGCATTGGTGCAGTTTGGAGCTGGGGGCATTGGTGCAACATGGAGCAATGTGCATTGGGGCAGTATGGAGCCAGGTTCATTGGTGCAGTACGGAGCAATGTCAATTGGTGCAGTACGGAGCAGGGTACATTGTTGCAGTATGGAGCAGGATGCATTGGTGCAGTATGAAGCAGGGTGCATTGGTGCAGTACGGAGCAGGGTGCATTGATGCAGTATGTAGCCAGTTGCATTGACACAGTATGGAGCAGGGCGCATTGGTGCAGTATGGAGCAGGGTTCCTTGGTGCAATGTGGAGAAATGTGCCATGGTGCAGTGTGGAGCAGGGTGCATTGGTGCAGTGTGGAGCAATCTGCATTGGTGCAGTATGGAGCACGGTGCATTGGTGCAGTATGGAGCTCGTTGCATTTGTGCAGTGTAGAGCAGAGTGCACTGGTGCAGTATGGAGCAGGCTGCATTGGTGCAGTATGGAGCTGGGTGCATTGGTGCAGTGTGGAGCAGGGTGCATTGGAGCAGTGTGGAGCAGGGTGCATTGGTGCAGTATGGAGCAATGTGCATTGGTGCAGTATGGAGCATGGTGCATTGGTGCAGAATGGAGCAGGGTGCATTTGTGCAGTATGGAGCAACATGCATTGATGCAGTATGAAGCAGGGTGCATTGGTGCAGTACGGAGCAGGGTGCATTGATGCAGTATGGAGCAGTGTGCATTGATGCAGTATGGAGCAGGATGCCTTGGTGCAATGTGGTGAAATGTGCCATGGTGCAGTGTGGAGCAGGGTGCATTGGTACAGTGTAGAGCAGTGCATTGGTGCAGTATGGAGCAATGTGCTTTGGTGCAGTATGGAGCAATTTGCATTGGTGCAGTATGGAGCAGGGTGCATTGGTGCTGAATGGAGCAGGGTGCATTTGTGCAGTATGGACCATTGTTTATTGGTGCAATATGGAGCAATGTGTATTGGTGCAGTATGGAGCAGAATGCATTGGTGCAGTATGGAGCAGGGTGCATTGGTGCAGTACGGAGCAGGGTGCATTGATGCAGTATGGCGCAGTGTGCATTGATGCAGTATGGAGCAGGATGCCTTGGTGCAATGTGGTGAAATGTGCCATGGTGCAGTGTGGAGCAGGGTGCATTGGAGCAGTGTAGAGCAGTGCATTGGTGCAGTATGGAGCAATGTGCTTTGGTGCAGTATGGAGCAATTTGCATTGGTTCAGTACGAAGCAGGGTGCATTGGTGCAGTACGGAGCAGGATGCATTGGTGCAGTACGGAGCAATGTGCATTGGTGCAGTGTGGAGCAATGTGCGTTGGTGCAACGTGGAGCAGGCTGCATTGGTGCAGTGTGGAGCAATGTGTATTGGTGCAGTATGGACCAGGGTGCATTGGTGCAGTATTGAGCAATGTGCATTGGTGCAGTATGGAGCAGGCAGCATTGGTGCAGTATGGAGCAGGTTGCTTTGTGCCGTATGGAGCAGGGTGCATTGGTGCAGTATGGAGCAGGGTGCATTGGTGCAGTATGGAGCAGGGTGCATTGGGGCAGTGTTGAGCAATTTGCATTGGTGGAGTATGGAGCAGGATGCATTGTTGCAGTATGGACTAGGTGCATTGGTGCAATATGGAGCAATGTGCATCTGTGCAGTATGGAGCATGGTGCATTGCTGCAGAATGGAGCTGGGTGCATTCGTGCAGTATGGAGCAATGTGCGTTGACGCAGTATGAAGCAGGGTGCATTGTTGCAGTCTGGAGCAGGGTGCATTGGTGCAGTGAGGAGCAATGTGCTTTGGTGCAGTATGGACCAGGGTGCATTGGTGCAGTATTGAGCAGGATGCATTGGTGCAGTATGGAGCTGCGTGCATTGGTGCAGTACGGAGAAATGTGCATTGGTGCAGTATGGAGCATGGTGCATTCGTGCAGTATGGAGCAGGGTGCATTTGTGCAGTATGGAGCAATGTGCGTTGACGCAGTATGAAGCAGGGTGCATTGTTGCAGTCTGGAGCAGGGTGCATTGGTGCAGTGAGGAGCAATGTGCTTTGGTGCAGTATGGACCAGGGTGCATTGGTGCAGTATTGAGCAATGTGCATTGGTGCAGTATGGAGCAGGCAGCATTGGTGCAGTATGGAGCAGGGTGCTTTGTGCAGTATGGAGCAGGGTGCATTGGTGCAGTATGGAGCAGGGTGCATTGGTGCAGTATGGAGCAGGGTGCATTGGGGCAGTGTGGAGCAATTTGCATTGATGGAGTATGGAGCAGGATGCATTGTTGCAGTATGGACTAGGTGCATTGGTGCAATATGGAGCAATGTGCATCGGTGCAGTATGGAGCATGGTGCATTGGTGCAGAATGGAGCTGGGTGCATTCGTGCAGTATGGAGCAGGGTGCATTTGTGCAGTATGGAGCAATGTGCGTTGACGCAGTATGAAGCAGGGTGCATTGTTGCAGTCTGGAGCAGGGTGCATTGGTGCAGTGAGGAGCAATGTGCTTTGGTGCAGTATGGACCAGGATGCATTGGTGCAGTATTGAGCAATATGCATTGGTGCAGTATAGAGCAGGGTGCATTGGGGCAGTGTGGAGCAATTTGCATTGGTGGAGTATGGAGCAGGATGTATTGTTGCAGTATGGACTAGGTGCATTGGTGCAATATGGAGCAATGTGCATTGGTGCTGTATGGAGCCAAGTGCATTGGTGCAGTTTGTAGCAGGATGCATTTGTGCAGTATGGAGCAGTGTGCATTGGTGCAATTTGGAGCAGGGTTCATTGGTGCAGTGTGGAGCAATGTGTATTGGTGCAGTATGGAGCAGAATGCATTGGTGCAGTGTGGAGCAGGATGCATTGGTGCAGTATGGAGCTGCGTGCATTGGTGCAGTGTGCAGCAATGTGCATTGGTGCAGTATGGAGCCAGGTTTCATTGGTGCAGTATGGAGAAATGTGCAATGGTGCAGTATGGAGCACCGTGCATTGGTGCAATATGGAGCACGTTGCATTTGTGCAGTGTAGAGCAGGGTGCACTGGTGCAGTGTGGAGCAGGGTGCATTGGTGCAGTATGGAGCCGGTTGCATTGGTGCAGTGTGCAGCAATGTGCATTGGTGCAGTATGGAGCCAGGTGCATTGGTGCAGTACGGAGAAATGTGCATTGGTGCAGTATGGAGCATGGTGCATTGGTGCAGAATGGAGCTGGGTGCATTCGTGCAGTATGGAGCAGGGTGCATTTTTGCAGTATGGAGCAATGTGCGTTGACGCAGTATGAAGCAGGGTGCATTGTTGCAGTCTGGAGCAGGGTGCATTGGTGCAGTGAGGAGCAATGTGCTTTGGTGCAGTATGGACCAGGGTGCATTGGTGCAGTATTGAGCAATGTGCATTGGTGCAGTATGGAGCAGGCAGCATTGGTGCAGTATGGAGCAGGGTGCTTTGTGCAGTATGGAGCAGGGTGCATTGGTGCAGTATGGAGCAGGGTGCATTGGTGCAGTATAGAGCAGGGTGCATTGGGGCAGTGTGGAGCAATTTGCATTGGTGGAGTATGGAGCAGGATGCATTGTTGCAGTATGGACTAGGTGCATTGGTGCAATATGGAGCAATGTGCATCGGTGCAGTATGAAGCATGGTGCATTGGTGCAGAATGGAGCTGGGTGCATTCGTGCAGTATGGAGCAGGGTGCATTTGTACAGTATGGAGCAATGTGCGTTGACGCAGTATGAAGCAGGGTGCATTGTTGCAGTCTGGAGCAGGGTGCATTGGTGCAGTGAGGAGCAATGTGCTTTGGTGCAGTATGGACCAGGGTGCATTGGTGCAGTATTGAGCAATGTGCACTGGTGCAGTATGGAGCAGGCAGCATTGGTGCAGTGTGGAGCAATATGCTTTGGTGCAATATGGAGCAGGGTGCATTGGTGCAGTATGGAGCAGTGTGCATTGATGCAGTATGGAGCATGGTGCATTGGTGCTGTATGGAGCCAAGTGCATTGGTGCAGTTTGTAGCAGGGTGCATTGGTGCAGTGTCGAGCCATTCGCATTGATGCAGTGTGGCGCAGTGTGTATTGGTGCAGTATGGAGCAGGGTGCTTTGTGCAGTATGGAGCAGGGTGCAATGGTGCAGTATGGAGCAGGGTGCATTGGTGCAGTCTGGAGCAGGGTGCATTGGTGCAGTATGGAGCAGGGTGCATTGGGGCAGTGTGGAGCAATGTGCATTGGTGGAGTATGGAGCAGGATGCATTGTTGCAGTATGGACTAGGTGCATGGGTGCAATATGGAGCAATGTGCATCGGTGCAGTATGGAGCATGGTGCATTGGTGCAGAATGGAGCAGGGTGCATTAGTGCAGTATAGAGCAGTGTGCATTGGTGCAATTTGGAGCAGGGTTCAATGGTGCAGTGTGGAGCAATGTGTATTGGTGCAGTATGGAGCAGAATGCATTGGTGCAGTGTGGCGCAGGATGCATTGGTGCAGTATGGAGCTGCGTGCATTGGTGCAGTGTGCAGCAATGTGCATTGGTGCAGTATGGAGCCAGGTGCATTGGTGCAGTATGGAGAAATGTGCAATGGTGCAGTATGGAGCACCGTGCATTGGTGCAATATGGAGCACGTTGCATTTGTGCAGTGTGGAGTAGAGTGCACTGGTGCAGTGTGGAGCAGGGTGCATTGGTGCAGTATGGAGCCGGTTGCATTGGTGCAGTGTGCAGCAATGTGCATTGGTGCAGTATGGAGCCAGGTGCATTGGTGCAGTACGGAGAAATGTGCATTGGTGCAGTATGGAGCATGGTGCATTGGTGCAGAATGGAGCTGGGTGCATTCGTGCAGTATGGAGCAGGGTGCATTTGTGCAGTATGGAGCAATGTGCGTTGACGCAGTATGAAGCAGGGTGCATTGTTGCAGTCTGGAGCAGGGTGCATTGGTGCAGTGAGGAGCAATGTGCGTTGGTGCAGTATGGACCAGGGTGCATTGGTGCAGTATTGAGCAATGTGCATTGGTGCAGTATGGAGCAGGCAGCATTGGTGCAGTATGGAGCAGGTTGCTTTGTGCAGTATGGAGCAGGGTGCATTGGTGCAGTATGGAGCAGGGTGCATTGGTGCAGTATGGAGCAGGGTGCATTGGGGCAGTGTGGAGCAATTTGCATTGGTGGAGTATGGAGCAGGATGCATTGTTGCAGTATGGACTAGGTGCATTGGTGCAATATGGAGCAATGTGCATCGGTGCAGTATGGAGCATGGTGCATTGCTGCAGAATGGAGCTGGGTGCATTCGTGCAGTATGGAGCAATGTGCGTTGACGCAGTATGAAGCAGGGTGCATTGTTGCAGTCTGGAGCAGGGTGCATTGGTGCAGTGAGGAGCAATGTGCTTTGGTGCAGTATGGACCAGGGTGCATTGGTGCAGTATTGAGCAGGATGCATTGGTGCAGTATGGAGCTGCGTGCATTGGTGCAGTATGGAGCAGGGTGCATTGGTGCAGTCTGGAGCAGGGTGCGTTGGTGCAGTATGGAGCAGGGTGCATTGGGGCAGTGTGGAGCAATGTGCATTGGTGGAGTATGGAGCAGGATGCATTGTTGCAGTATGGACTAGGTGCATGAGTGCAATATGGAGCAATGTGCATCGGTGCAGTATGGAGCATGGTGCATTGGTGCAGAGTGGAGCAGGGTGCATTAGTGCAGTATAGAGCAGGGTACATTTGTGCAGTATGGAGCAATGTGCATTGACGCAGTATGGAGCAGGGTGCATTGTTGCAGTATGGAGCAGGGTGCATTGGTGCAGTTTGGAGCAGGGTTCATTGGTGCAGTGTGGAGCAGGGTGCATTGTTGCAGTATGGAGCAGTGTGCATTGGTGCAATTTGGAGCAGGGTTCATTGGAGCAGTGTAGAGCAATGTGTATTGGTGCAGTATGGAGCACAATGCATTGGTGCAGTATGGAGCAGGGTGCATTGGAGCAGTGTGGAGCAATGTGCATTGGTGCAGTCTGAAGCAGGGTGCATTGTTGCAGTATGGACTAGGTGCATTGGTGCAATATGGAGCAATGTGCATCGGTGCAGTATGAAGCATGGTGCATTGGTGCAGAATGGAGCTGGGTGCATTCGTGCAGTTTGGAGCAGGGTGCATTTGTGCAGTATGGAGCAATGTGCATTGACGCAGTATGAAGCAGGGTGCATTGTTGCAGTATGGAGCAGGGTGCATTGGTGCAGTGAGCAGCAATGTGCTTTGGTGCAGTATGGACCGGGGTGCATTGGTGCAGTATTGAGCAATGTGCATTGGTGCAGTATGGAGCAGGCAGCATTGGTGCAGTGTGGAGCAATATGCAATGGTGCAATATGGAGCAGGGTGCATTGGTGCAGTATGGAGCAGTGTGCATTGATGCAATATGGAGCATGGTGCATTGGTGCTGTATGGAGCCATGTGCATTATGGAGCAGGGTGCATTTGTGCAGTATGGAGCAATGTGCATTGACGCAGTATGAAGCAGGGTGCATTGTTGCAGTATGGAGCAGGGTGCAGTATGGAGCAGGCAGCATTGGTGCATTGTGGAGCAATATTCATTGGTGCAATATGGAGCAGGGTGCATTGGTGCAGTATGGAGCAGTGTGCATTGGTGCAGTATGGAGCAGTGTGCATTGATGCAGTATGGAGCATGGTGCATTGGTGCTGTATGGAGCGAAGTGCATTGGTGCAGTGTAGAGCAGTGCATTGGTGCAGTATGGAGCAATGTGCTTTGGTGCAGTATGGAGCATGGTGCATTGATGCTGTATGGAGCCAAGTGCATTGGTACAGTGTAGAGCAGTGCATTGGTGCAGTATGGAGCAATGTGCTTTGGTGCAGTATGGAGCAATTTGCATTGGTGCAGTATGGAGCAGGGTGCATTGATGCAGTACGGAGCAGGGTGCATTGGTACAGTGTAGAGCAGTGCATTGGTGCAGTATGGAGCAATTTGCATTGGTGCAGTACGGAGCAATGTGCATTGGTGCAGTGTGGAGCTGGGGGCATTGGTGCAACATGGAGCAATGTGCATTGGGGCAGTATGGAGCCAGGTTCATTGGTGCAGTACGGAGCAATGTCAATTGGTGCAGTACGGAGCAGGGTACATTGTTGCAGTATGGAGCAGGGTGCATGGGTGCAGTGCGGAGCAGGGTTCATTGGTGCAGTGTGGAGCAATGTGTATTGGTGCAGTATGGAGCAATGTGTATTGGTGCAGTATGGAGCAGAATGCATTGGTGCAGTATGGAGCAGGGTGCATTGGAGCAGTGTGTAGCAATGTGCATTGGTGCAGTCTGGAGCAGGGTGCATTTGTGCAATATGGAGCAATATGCATTGGTGCAGTACGGAGCAATGTGCATTGGTGCAGTTTGGAGCTGGGGGCATTGGTGCAACATGGAGCAATGTGCATTGGGGCAGTATGGAGCCAGGTTCATTGGTGCAGTACGGAGCAATGTCAATTGGTGCAGTACGGAGCAGGGTACATTGTTGCAGTATGGAGCAGGATGCATTGGTGCAGTATGAAGCAGGGTGCATTGGTGCAGTACGGAGCAGGGTGCATTGATGCAGTATGTAGCCAGTTGCATTGACACAGTATGGAGCAGGGCGCATTGGTGCAGTATGGAGCAGGGTTCCTTGGTGCAATGTGGAGAAATGTGCCATGGTGCAGTGTGGAGCAGGGTGCATTGGTGCAGTGTGGAGCAATCTGCATTGGTGCAGTATGGAGCACGGTGCATTGGTGCAGTATGGAGCTCGTTGCATTTGTGCAGTGTAGAGCAGAGTGCACTGGTGCAGTATGGAGCAGGCTGCATTGGTGCAGTATGGAGCTGGGTGCATTGGTGCAGTGTGGAGCAGGGTGCATTGGAGCAGTGTGGAGCAGGGTGCATTGGTGCAGTATGGAGCAATGTGCATTTGTGCAGTATGGAGCATGGTGCATTGGTGCAGAATGGAGCAGGGTGCATTTGTGCAGTATGGAGCAACATGCATTGATGCAGTATGAAGCAGGGTGCATTGGTGCAGTACGGAGCAGGGTGCATTGATGCAGTATGGAGCAGTGTGCATTGATGCAGTATGGAGCAGGATGCCTTGGTGCAGTATTGAGCAATATGCATTGGTGCAGTATAGAGCAGGGTGCATTGGGGCAGTGTGGAGCAATTTGCATTGGTGGAGTATGGAGCAGGATGTATTGTTGCAGTATGGACTAGGTGCATTGGTGCAATATGGAGCAATGTGCATTGGTGCTGTATGGAGCCAAGTGCATTGGTGCAGTTTGTAGCAGGATGCATTTGTGCAGTATGGAGCAATGTGCGTTGACGCAGTATGAAGCAGGGTGCATTGTTGCAGTCTGGAGCAGGGTGCATTGGTGCAGTGAGGAGCAATGTGCTTTGGTGCAGTATGGACCAGGATGCATTGGTGCAGTATTGAGCAATATGCATTGGTGCAGTATAGAGCAGGGTGCATTGGGGCAGTGTGGAGCAATTTGCATTGGTGGAGTATGGAGCAGGATGTATTGTTGCAGTATGGACTAGGTGCATTGGTGCAATATGGAGCAATGTGCATTGGTGCTGTATGGAGCCAAGTGCATTGGTGCAGTTTGTAGCAGGATGCATTTGTGCAGTATGGAGCAGTGTGCATTGGTGCAATTTGGAGCAGGGTTCATTGGTGCAGTGTGGAGCAATGTGTATTGGTGCAGTATGGAGCAGAATGCATTGGTGCAGTGTGGAGCAGGATGCATTGGTGCAGTATGGAGCTGCGTGCATTGGTGCAGTGTGCAGCAATGTGCATTGGTGCAGTATGGAGCCAGGTTTCATTGGTGCAGTATGGAGAAATGTGCAATGGTGCAGTATGGAGCACCGTGCATTGGTGCAATATGGAGCACGTTGCATTTGTGCAGTGTAGAGCAGGGTGCACTGGTGCAGTGTGGAGCAGGGTGCATTGGTGCAGTATGGAGCCGGTTGCATTGGTGCAGTGTGCAGCAATGTGCATTGGTGCAGTATGGAGCCAGGTGCATTGGTGCAGTACGGAGAAATGTGCATTGGTGCAGTATGGAGCATGGTGCATTGGTGCAGAATGGAGCTGGGTGCATTCGTGCAGTATGGAGCAGGGTGCATTTTTGCAGTATGGAGCAATGTGCGTTGACGCAGTATGAAGCAGGGTGCATTGTTGCAGTCTGGAGCAGGGTGCATTGGTGCAGTGAGGAGCAATGTGCTTTGGTGCAGTATGGACCAGGGTGCATTGGTGCAGTATTGAGCAATGTGCATTGGTGCAGTATGGAGCAGGCAGCATTGGTGCAGTATGGAGCAGGGTGCTTTGTGCAGTATGGAGCAGGGTGCATTGGTGCAGTATGGAGCAGGGTGCATTGGTGCAGTATAGAGCAGGGTGCATTGGGGCAGTGTGGAGCAATTTGCATTGGTGGAGTATGGAGCAGGATGCATTGTTGCAGTATGGACTAGGTGCATTGGTGCAATATGGAGCAATGTGCATCGGTGCAGTATGAAGCATGGTGCATTGGTGCAGAATGGAGCTGGGTGCATTCGTGCAGTATGGAGCAGGGTGCATTTGTACAGTATGGAGCAATGTGCGTTGACGCAGTATGAAGCAGGGTGCATTGTTGCAGTCTGGAGCAGGGTGCATTGGTGCAGTGAGGAGCAATGTGCTTTGGTGCAGTATGGACCAGGGTGCATTGGTGCAGTATTGAGCAATGTGCACTGGTGCAGTATGGAGCAGGCAGCATTGGTGCAGTGTGGAGCAATATGCTTTGGTGCAATATGGAGCAGGGTGCATTGGTGCAGTATGGAGCAGTGTGCATTGATGCAGTATGGAGCATGGTGCATTGGTGCTGTATGGAGCCAAGTGCATTGGTGCAGTTTGTAGCAGGGTGCATTGGTGCAGTGTCGAGCCATTCGCATTGATGCAGTGTGGCGCAGTGTGTATTGGTGCAGTATGGAGCAGGGTGCTTTGTGCAGTATGGAGCAGGGTGCAATGGTGCAGTATGGAGCAGGGTGCATTGGTGCAGTCTGGAGCAGGGTGCATTGGTGCAGTATGGAGCAGGGTGCATTGGGGCAGTGTGGAGCAATGTGCATTGGTGGAGTATGGAGCAGGATGCATTGTTGCAGTATGGACTAGGTGCATGGGTGCAATATGGAGCAATGTGCATCGGTGCAGTATGGAGCATGGTGCATTGGTGCAGAATGGAGCAGGGTGCATTAGTGCAGTATAGAGCAGTGTGCATTGGTGCAATTTGGAGCAGGGTTCAATGGTGCAGTGTGGAGCAATGTGTATTGGTGCAGTATGGAGCAGAATGCATTGGTGCAGTGTGGCGCAGGATGCATTGGTGCAGTATGGAGCTGCGTGCATTGGTGCAGTGTGCAGCAATGTGCATTGGTGCAGTATGGAGCCAGGTGCATTGGTGCAGTATGGAGAAATGTGCAATGGTGCAGTATGGAGCACCGTGCATTGGTGCAATATGGAGCACGTTGCATTTGTGCAGTGTGGAGTAGAGTGCACTGGTGCAGTGTGGAGCAGGGTGCATTGGTGCAGTATGGAGCCGGTTGCATTGGTGCAGTGTGCAGCAATGTGCATTGGTGCAGTATGGAGCCAGGTGCATTGGTGCAGTACGGAGAAATGTGCATTGG
The DNA here is from genome assembly GCF_035084215.1 of Heptranchias perlo. NCBI lineage: Eukaryota > Metazoa > Chordata > Chondrichthyes > Hexanchiformes > Hexanchidae > Heptranchias > Heptranchias perlo. The sequence goes on from NC_090336.1 coordinate 73,142,102, forward strand.
TGCAGTATGGAGCATGGTGCATTGGTGCAGAATGGAGCTGGGTGCATTCGTGCAGTATGGAGCAGGGTGCATTTGTGCAGTATGGAGCAATGTGCGTTGACGCAGTATGAAGCAGGGTGCATTGTTGCAGTCTGGAGCAGGGTGCATTGGTGCAGTGAGGAGCAATGTGCGTTGGTGCAGTATGGACCAGGGTGCATTGGTGCAGTATTGAGCAATGTGCATTGGTGCAGTATGGAGCAGGCAGCATTGGTGCAGTATGGAGCAGGTTGCTTTGTGCAGTATGGAGCAGGGTGCATTGGTGCAGTATGGAGCAGGGTGCATTGGTGCAGTATGGAGCAGGGTGCATTGGGGCAGTGTGGAGCAATTTGCATTGGTGGAGTATGGAGCAGGATGCATTGTTGCAGTATGGACTAGGTGCATTGGTGCAATATGGAGCAATGTGCATCGGTGCAGTATGGAGCATGGTGCATTGCTGCAGAATGGAGCTGGGTGCATTCGTGCAGTATGGAGCAATGTGCGTTGACGCAGTATGAAGCAGGGTGCATTGTTGCAGTCTGGAGCAGGGTGCATTGGTGCAGTGAGGAGCAATGTGCTTTGGTGCAGTATGGACCAGGGTGCATTGGTGCAGTATTGAGCAGGATGCATTGGTGCAGTATGGAGCTGCGTGCATTGGTGCAGTATGGAGCAGGGTGCATTGGTGCAGTCTGGAGCAGGGTGCGTTGGTGCAGTATGGAGCAGGGTGCATTGGGGCAGTGTGGAGCAATGTGCATTGGTGGAGTATGGAGCAGGATGCATTGTTGCAGTATGGACTAGGTGCATGAGTGCAATATGGAGCAATGTGCATCGGTGCAGTATGGAGCATGGTGCATTGGTGCAGAGTGGAGCAGGGTGCATTAGTGCAGTATAGAGCAGGGTACATTTGTGCAGTATGGAGCAATGTGCATTGACGCAGTATGGAGCAGGGTGCATTGTTGCAGTATGGAGCAGGGTGCATTGGTGCAGTTTGGAGCAGGGTTCATTGGTGCAGTGTGGAGCAGGGTGCATTGTTGCAGTATGGAGCAGTGTGCATTGGTGCAATTTGGAGCAGGGTTCATTGGAGCAGTGTAGAGCAATGTGTATTGGTGCAGTATGGAGCACAATGCATTGGTGCAGTATGGAGCAGGGTGCATTGGAGCAGTGTGGAGCAATGTGCATTGGTGCAGTCTGAAGCAGGGTGCATTGTTGCAGTATGGACTAGGTGCATTGGTGCAATATGGAGCAATGTGCATCGGTGCAGTATGAAGCATGGTGCATTGGTGCAGAATGGAGCTGGGTGCATTCGTGCAGTTTGGAGCAGGGTGCATTTGTGCAGTATGGAGCAATGTGCATTGACGCAGTATGAAGCAGGGTGCATTGTTGCAGTATGGAGCAGGGTGCATTGGTGCAGTGAGCAGCAATGTGCTTTGGTGCAGTATGGACCGGGGTGCATTGGTGCAGTATTGAGCAATGTGCATTGGTGCAGTATGGAGCAGGCAGCATTGGTGCAGTGTGGAGCAATATGCAATGGTGCAATATGGAGCAGGGTGCATTGGTGCAGTATGGAGCAGTGTGCATTGATGCAATATGGAGCATGGTGCATTGGTGCTGTATGGAGCCATGTGCATTATGGAGCAGGGTGCATTTGTGCAGTATGGAGCAATGTGCATTGACGCAGTATGAAGCAGGGTGCATTGTTGCAGTATGGAGCAGGGTGCAGTATGGAGCAGGCAGCATTGGTGCATTGTGGAGCAATATTCATTGGTGCAATATGGAGCAGGGTGCATTGGTGCAGTATGGAGCAGTGTGCATTGGTGCAGTATGGAGCAGTGTGCATTGATGCAGTATGGAGCATGGTGCATTGGTGCTGTATGGAGCGAAGTGCATTGGTGCAGTGTAGAGCAGTGCATTGGTGCAGTATGGAGCAATGTGCTTTGGTGCAGTATGGAGCATGGTGCATTGATGCTGTATGGAGCCAAGTGCATTGGTACAGTGTAGAGCAGTGCATTGGTGCAGTATGGAGCAATGTGCTTTGGTGCAGTATGGAGCAATTTGCATTGGTGCAGTATGGAGCAGGGTGCATTGATGCAGTACGGAGCAGGGTGCATTGGTACAGTGTAGAGCAGTGCATTGGTGCAGTATGGAGCAATTTGCATTGGTGCAGTACGGAGCAATGTGCATTGGTGCAGTGTGGAGCTGGGGGCATTGGTGCAACATGGAGCAATGTGCATTGGGGCAGTATGGAGCCAGGTTCATTGGTGCAGTACGGAGCAATGTCAATTGGTGCAGTACGGAGCAGGGTACATTGTTGCAGTATGGAGCAGGGTGCATGGGTGCAGTGCGGAGCAGGGTTCATTGGTGCAGTGTGGAGCAATGTGTATTGGTGCAGTATGGAGCAATGTGTATTGGTGCAGTATGGAGCAGAATGCATTGGTGCAGTATGGAGCAGGGTGCATTGGAGCAGTGTGTAGCAATGTGCATTGGTGCAGTCTGGAGCAGGGTGCATTTGTGCAATATGGAGCAATATGCATTGGTGCAGTACGGAGCAATGTGCATTGGTGCAGTTTGGAGCTGGGGGCATTGGTGCAACATGGAGCAATGTGCATTGGGGCAGTATGGAGCCAGGTTCATTGGTGCAGTACGGAGCAATGTCAATTGGTGCAGTACGGAGCAGGGTACATTGTTGCAGTATGGAGCAGGATGCATTGGTGCAGTATGAAGCAGGGTGCATTGGTGCAGTACGGAGCAGGGTGCATTGATGCAGTATGTAGCCAGTTGCATTGACACAGTATGGAGCAGGGCGCATTGGTGCAGTATGGAGCAGGGTTCCTTGGTGCAATGTGGAGAAATGTGCCATGGTGCAGTGTGGAGCAGGGTGCATTGGTGCAGTGTGGAGCAATCTGCATTGGTGCAGTATGGAGCACGGTGCATTGGTGCAGTATGGAGCTCGTTGCATTTGTGCAGTGTAGAGCAGAGTGCACTGGTGCAGTATGGAGCAGGCTGCATTGGTGCAGTATGGAGCTGGGTGCATTGGTGCAGTGTGGAGCAGGGTGCATTGGAGCAGTGTGGAGCAGGGTGCATTGGTGCAGTATGGAGCAATGTGCATTTGTGCAGTATGGAGCATGGTGCATTGGTGCAGAATGGAGCAGGGTGCATTTGTGCAGTATGGAGCAACATGCATTGATGCAGTATGAAGCAGGGTGCATTGGTGCAGTACGGAGCAGGGTGCATTGATGCAGTATGGAGCAGTGTGCATTGATGCAGTATGGAGCAGGATGCCTTGGTGCAATGTGGTGAAATGTGCCATGGTGCAGTGTGGAGCAGGGTGCATTGGTACAGTGTAGAGCAGTGCATTGGTGCAGTATGGAGCAATGTGCTTTGGTGCAGTATGGAGCAATTTGCATTGGTGCAGTATGGAGCAGGGTGCATTGGTGCTGAATGGAGCAGGGTGCATTTGTGCAGTATGGAGCAACATGCATTGACGCAGTGTGGAGCAGGGTTCATTGGTGCAGTGTGGACCATTGTTTATTGGTGCAATATGGAGCAATGTGTATTGGTGCAGTATGGAGCAGAATGCATTGGTGCAGTATGGAGCAGGGTGCATTGGTGCAGTACGGAGCAGGGTGCATTGATGCAGTATGGCGCAGTGTGCATTGATGCAGTATGGAGCAGGATGCCTTGGTGCAATGTGGTGAAATGTGCCATGGTGCAGTGTGGAGCAGGGTGCATTGGAGCAGTGTAGAGCAGTGCATTGGTGCAGTATGGAGCAATGTGCTTTGGTGCAGTATGGAGCAATTTGCATTGGTTCAGTACGAAGCAGGGTGCATTGGTGCAGTACGGAGCAGGATGCATTGGTGCAGTACGGAGCAATGTGCATTGGTGCAGTGTGGAGCAATGTGCGTTGGTGCAACGTGGAGCAGGCTGCATTGGTGCAGTGTGGATCAATGTGTATTGGTGCAGTATGGACCAGGGTGCATTGGTGCAGTATTGAGCAATGTGCATTGGTGCAGTATGGAGCAGGCAGCATTGGTGCAGTATGGAGCAGGTTGCTTTGTGCCGTATGGAGCAGGGTGCATTGGTGCAGTATGGAGCAGGGTGCATTGGTGCAGTATGGAGCAGGGTGCATTGGGGCAGTGTTGAGCAATTTGCATTGGTGGAGTATGGAGCAGGATGCATTGTTGCAGTATGGACTAGGTGCATTGGTGCAATATGGAGCAATGTGCATCTGTGCAGTATGGAGCATGGTGCATTGCTGCAGAATGGAGCTGGGTGCATTCGTGCAGTATGGAGCAATGTGCGTTGACGCAGTATGAAGCAGGGTGCATTGTTGCAGTCTGGAGCAGGGTGCATTGGTGCAGTGAGGAGCAATGTGCTTTGGTGCAGTATGGACCAGGGTGCATTGGTGCAGTATTGAGCAGGATGCATTGGTGCAGTATGGAGCTGCGTGCATTGGTGCAGTACGGAGAAATGTGCATTGGTGCAGTATGGAGCATGGTGCATTCGTGCAGTATGGAGCAGGGTGCATTTGTGCAGTATGGAGCAATGTGCGTTGACGCAGTATGAAGCAGGGTGCATTGTTGCAGTCTGGAGCAGGGTGCATTGGTGCAGTGAGGAGCAATGTGCTTTGGTGCAGTATGGACCAGGGTGCATTGGTGCAGTATTGAGCAATGTGCATTGGTGCAGTATGGAGCAGGCAGCATTGGTGCAGTATGGAGCAGGGTGCTTTGTGCAGTATGGAGCAGGGTGCATTGGTGCAGTATGGAGCAGGGTGCATTGGTGCAGTATGGAGCAGGGTGCATTGGGGCAGTGTGGAGCAATTTGCATTGATGGAGTATGGAGCAGGATGCATTGTTGCAGTATGGACTAGGTGCATTGGTGCAATATGGAGCAATGTGCATCGGTGCAGTATGGAGCATGGTGCATTGGTGCAGAATGGAGCTGGGTGCATTCGTGCAGTATGGAGCAGGGTGCATTTGTGCAGTATGGAGCAATGTGCATTGGTGCAGTATAGAGCAGGGTGCATTGGGGCAGTGTGGAGCAATTTGCATTGGTGGAGTATGGAGCAGGATGCATTGTTGCAGTATGGACTAGGTGCATTGGTGCAATATGGAGCAATGTGCATTGGTGCTGTATGGAGCCAAGTGCATTGGTGCAGTTTGTAGCAGGATGCATTTGTGCAGTATGGAGCAGTGTGCATTGGTGCAATTTGGAGCAGGGTTCATTGGTGCAGTGTGGAGCAATGTGTATTGGTGCAGTATGGAGCAGAATGCATTGGTGCAGTGTGGAGCAGGATGCATTGGTGCAGTATGGAGCTGCGTGCATTGGTGCAGTGTGCAGCAATGTGCATTGGTGCAGTATGGAGCAGGATGCATTGTTGCAGTATGGACTAGGTGCATTGGTGCAATATGGAGCAATGTGCATTGGTGCTGTATGGAGCCAAGTGCATTGGTGCAGTTTGTAGCAGGATGCATTTGTGCAGTATGGAGCAGTGTGCATTGGTGCAATTTGGAGCAGGGTTCATTGGTGCAGTGTGGAGCAATGTGTATTGGTGCAGTATGGAGCAGAATGCATTGGTGCAGTGTGGAGCAGGATGCATTGGTGCAGTATGGAGCTGCGTGCATTGGTGCAGTGTGCAGCAATGTGCATTGGTGCAGTATGGAGCCAGGTTTCATTGGTGCAGTATGGAGAAATGTGCAATGGTGCAGTATGGAGCACCGTGCATTTGTGCAATATGGAGCACGTTGCATTTGTGCAGTGTAGAGCAGGGTGCACTGGTGCAGTGTGGAGCAGGGTGCATTGGTGCAGTGTGGAGCAATATGCTTTGGTGCAGTGTGCAGCAATGTGCATTGGTGCAGTATGGAGCCAGGTGCATTGGTGCAGTACGGAGAAATGTGCATTGGTGCAGTATGGAGCATGGTGCATTGGTGCAGAATGGAGCTGGGTGCATTCGTGCAGTATGGAGCAGGGTGCATTTTTGCAGTATGGAGCAATGTGCGTTGACGCAGTATGAAGCAGGGTGCATTGTTGCAGTCTGGAGCAGGGTGCATTGGTGCAGTGAGGAGCAATGTGCTTTGGTGCAGTATGGACCAGGGTGCATTGGTGCAGTATTGAGCAATGTGCATTGGTGCAGTATGGAGCAGGCAGCATTGGTGCAGTATGGAGCAGGGTGCTTTGTGCAGTATGGAGCAGGGTGCATTGGTGCAGTATGGAGCAGGGTGCATTGGTGCAGTATAGAGCAGGGTGCATTGGGGCAGTGTGGAGCAATTTGCATTGGTGGAGTATGGAGCAGGATGCATTGTTGCAGTATGGACTAGGTGCATTGGTGCAATATGGAGCAATGTGCATCGGTGCAGTATGAAGCATGGTGCATTGGTGCAGAATGGAGCTGGGTGCATTCGTGCAGTATGGAGCAGGGTGCATTTGTGCAGTATGGAGCAATGTGCGTTGACGCAGTATGAAGCAGGGTGCATTGTTGCAGTCTGGAGCAGGGTGCATTGGTGCAGTGAGGAGCAATGTGCTTTGGTGCAGTATGGACCAGGGTGCATTGGTGCAGTATTGAGCAATGTGCACTGGTGCAGTATGGAGCAGGCAGCATTGGTGCAGTGTGGAGCAATATGCTTTGGTGCAATATGGAGCAGGGTGCATTGGTGCAGTATGGAGCAGTGTGCATTGATGCAGTATGGAGCATGGTGCATTGGTGCTGTATGGAGCCAAGTGCATTGGTGCAGTTTGTAGCAGGGTGCATTGGTGCAGTGTCGAGCCATTCGCATTGATGCAGTGTGGCGCAGTGTGTATTGGTGCAGTATGGAGCAGGGTGCTTTGTGCAGTATGGAGCAGGGTGCATTGGTGCAGTATGGAGCAGGGTGCATTGGTGCAGTCTGGAGCAGGGTGCATTGGTGCAGTATGGAGCAGGGTGCATTGGGGCAGTGTGGAGCAATGTGCATTGGTGGAGTATGGAGCAGGATGCATTGTTGCAGTATGGACTAGGTGCATGGGTGCAATATGGAGCAATGTGCATCGGTGCAGTATGGAGCATGGTGCATTGGTGCAGAATGGAGCAGGGTGCATTAGTGCAGTATAGAGCAGTGTGCATTGGTGCAATTTGGAGCAGGGTTCAATGGTGCAGTGTGGAGCAATGTGTATTGGTGCAGTATGGAGCAGAATGCATTGGTGCAGTGTGGCGCAGGATGCATTGGTGCAGTATGGAGCTGCGTGCATTGGTGCAGTGTGCAGCAATGTGCATTGGTGCAGTATGGAGCTGCGTGCATTGGTGCAGTGTGCAGCAATGTGCATTGGTGCAGTATGGAGCCAGGTGCATTGGTGCAGTATGGAGAAATGTGCAATGGTGCAGTATGGAGCACCGTGCATTGGTGCAATATGGAGCACGTTGCATTTGTGCAGTGTGGAGTAGAGTGCACTGGTGCAGTGTGGAGCAGGGTGCATTGGTGCAGTATGGAGCCGGTTGCATTGGTGCAGTGTGCAGCAATGTGCATTGGTGCAGTATGGAGCCAGGTGCATTGGTGCAGTACGGAGAAATGTGCATTGGTGCAGTATGGAGCATGGTGCATTGGTGCAGAATGGAGCTGGGTGCATTCGTGCAGTATGGAGCAGGGTGCATTTGTGCAGTATGGAGCAATGTGCGTTGACGCAGTATGAAGCAGGGTGCATTGTTGCAGTCTGGAGCAGGGTGCATTGGTGCAGTGAGGAGCAATGTGCGTTGGTGCAGTATGGACCAGGGTGCATTGGTGCAGTATTGAGCAATGTGCATTGGTTCAGTATGGAGCAGGCAGCATTGGTGCAGTATGGAGCAGGTTGCTTTGTGCAGTATGGAGCAGGGTGCATTGGTGCAGTATGGAGCAGGGTGCATTGGTGCAGTATGGAGCAGGGTGCATTGGGGCAGTGTGGAGCAATTTGCATTGGTGGAGTATGGAGCAGGATGCATTGTTGCAGTATGGACTAGGTGCATTGGTGCAATATGGAGCAATGTGCATCGGTGCAGTATGGAGCATGGTGCATTGCTGCAGAATGGAGCTGGGTGCATTCGTGCAGTATGGAGCAATGTGCGTTGACGCAGTATGAAGCAGGGTGCATTGTTGCAGTCTGGAGCAGGGTGCATTGGTGCAGTGAGGAGCAATGTGCTTTGGTGCAGTATGGACCAGGGTGCATTGGTGCAGTATTGAGCAGGATGCATTGGTGCAGTATGGAGCTGCGTGCATTGGTGCAGTGTGCAGCAATGTGCATTGGTGCAGTATGGAGCCAGGTGCATTGGTGCAGTATGGAGAAATGTGCAATGGTGCAGTATGGAGCACCGTGCATTGGTGCAATATGGAGCACGTTGCATTTGTGCAGTGTAGAGCAGTGTGCACTGGTGCAGTGTGGAGCAGGGTGCATTGGTGCAGTATGGAGCCGGTTGCATTGGTGCAGTGTGCAGCAATGTGCATTGGTGCAGTATGGAGCATGGTGCATTCGTGCAGTATGGAGCAGGGTGCATTTGTGCAGTATGGAGCAATGTGCGTTGACGCAGTATGAAGCAGGGTGCATTGTTGCAGTCTGGAGCAGGGTGCATTGGTGCAGTGAGGAGCAATGTGCTTTGGTGCAGTATGGACCAGGGTGCATTGGTGCAGTATTGAGCAGGATGCATTGGTGCAGTATGGAGCTGCGTGCATTGGTGCAGTGTGCAGCAATGTGCATTGGTGCAGTATGGAGCCAGGTGCATTGGTGCAGTATGGAGAAATGTGCAATGGTGCAGTATGGAGCACCGTGCATTGGTGCAATATGGAGCACGTTGCATTTGTGCAGTGTAGAGCAGTGTGCACTGGTGCAGTGTGGAGCAGGGTGCATTGGTGCAGTATGGAGCCGGTTGCATTGGTGCAGTGTGCAGCAATGTGCATTGGTGCAGTATGGAGCATGGTGCATTCGTGCAGTATGGAGCAGGGTGCATTTGTGCAGTATGGAGCAATGTGCGTTGACGCAGTATGAAGCAGGGTGCATTGTTGCAGTCTGGAGCAGGGTGCATTGGTGCAGTGAGGAGCAATGTGCTTTGGTGCAGTATGGACCAGGGTGCATTGGTGCAGTATTGAGCAATGTGCATTGGTGCAGTATGGAGCAGGGTGCATTGGGGCAGTGTGGAGCAATTTGCATTGGTGGAGTATGGAGCAGGATGCATTGTTGCAGTATGGACTAGGTGCATTGGTGCAATATGGAGCAATGTGCATCGGTGCAGTATGGAGCATGGTGCATTGCTGCAGAATGGAGCTGGGTGCATTCGTGCAGTATGGAGCAATGTGCGTTGACGCAGTATGAAGCAGGGTGCATTGTTGCAGTCTGGAGCAGGGTGCATTGTTGCAGTGAGGAGCAATGTGCTTTGGTGCAGTATGGACCAGGATGCATTGGTGCAGTATTGAGCAATATGCATTGGTGCAGTATGGAGCAGGCAGCATTGGTGCAGTGTGGAGCAATATGCTTTGGTGCAATATGGAGCAGGGTGCATTGGTGCAGTATGGAGCAGTGTGCATTGATGCAGTATGGAGCATGGTGCATTGGTGCTGTATGGAGCCAAGTGCATTGGTGCAGTTTGTAGCAGGATGCATTTGTGCAGTATGGAGCAGTGTGCATTGGTGCAATTTGGAGCAGGGTTCATTGGTGCAGTGAGGAGCAATGTGCTTTGGTGCAGTATGGACCAGGGTGCATTGGTGCAGTATTGAGCAGGATGCATTGGTGCAGTATGGAGCTGCATGCATTGGTGCAGTGTGCAGCAATGTGCATTGGTGCAGTATGGAGCCAGGTGCATTGGTGCAGTATGGAGAAATGTGCAATGGTGCAGTATGGAGCACCGTGCATTGGTGCAATATGGAGCACGTTGCATTTGTGCAGTGTAGAGCAGGGTGCACTGGTGCAGTGTGGAGCAGGGTGCATTGGTGCAGTATGGAGCCGGTTGCATTGGTGCAGTGTGCAGCAATGTGCATTGGTGCAGTATGGAGCCAGGTGCATTGGTGCAGTACGGAGAAATGTGCATTGGTGCAGTATGGAGCATGGTGCATTCGTGCAGTATGGAGCTGGGTGCATTCGTGCAGTATGGAGCAGGGTGCATTTTTGCAGTATGGAGCAATGTGCGTTGACGCAGTATGAAGCAGGGTGCATTGTTGCAGTCTGGAGCAGGGTGCATTGGTGCAGTGAGGAGCAATGTGCTTTGGTGCAGTATGGACCAGGGTGCATTGGTGCAGTATTGAGCAATGTGCATTGGTGCAGTATGGAGCAGGCAGCATTGGTGCAGTATGGAGCAGGGTGCTTTGTGCAGTATGGAGCAGGGTGCATTGGTGCAGTATGGAGCAGGGTGCATTGGTGCAGTATGGAGCAGGGTGCATTGGGGCAGTGTGGAGCAATTTGCATTGATGGAGTATGGAGCAGGATGCATTGTTGCAGTATGGACTAGGTGCATTGGTGCAATATGGAGCAATGTGCATCGGTGCAGTATGAAGCATGGTGCATTGGTGCAGAATGGAGCTGGGTGCATTCGTGCAGTATGGAGCAGGGTGCATTTGTGCAGTATGGAGCAATGTGCGTTGACGCAGTATGAAGCAGGGTGCATTGTTGCAGTCTGGAGCAGGGTGCATTGGTGCAGTGAGGAGCAATGTGCTTTGGTGCAGTATGGACCAGGGTGCATTGGTGCAGTATTGAGCAATGTGCACTGGTGCAGTATGGAGCAGGCAGCATTGGTGCAGTGTGGAGCAATATGCTTTGGTGCAATATGGAGCAGGGTGCATTGGTGCAGTATGGAGCAGTGTGCATTGATGCAGTATGGAGCATGGTGCATTGGTGCTGTATGGAGCCAAGTGCATTGGTGCAGTTTGTAGCAGGGTGCATTGGTGCAGTGTCGAGCCATTCGCATTGATGCAGTGTGGCGCAGTGTGCATTGGTGCAGTATGGAGCAGGGTGCTTTGTGCAGTATGGAGCAGGGTGCATTGGTGCAGTATGGAGCAGGGTGCATTGGTGCAGTCTGGAGCAGGGTGCATTGGTGCAGTATGGAGCAGGGTGCATTGGGGCAGTGTGGAGCAATGTGCATTGGTGGAGTATGGAGCAGGATGCATTGTTGCAGTATGGACTAGGTGCATGGGTGCAATATGGAGCAATGTGCATCGGTGCAGTATGGAGCATGGTGCATTGGTGCAGAATGGAGCAGGGTGCATTAGTGCAGTATAGAGCAGTGTGCATTGGTGCAATTTGGAGCAGGGTTCATTGGTGCAGTGTGGAGCAATGTGTATTGGTGCAGTATGGAGCAGAATACATTGGTGCAGTGTGGAGCAGGATGCATTGGTGCAGTATGGAGCTGCGTGCATTGGTGCAGTGTGCAGCAATGTGCATTGGTGCAGTATGGAGCCATGTGCATTGGTGCAGTATGGAGAAATGTGCAATGGTGCAGTATGGAGCACCGTGCATTGGTGCAATATGGAGCACGTTGCATTTGTGCAGTGTAGAGTAGAGTGCACTGGTGCAGTGTGGAGCAGGGTGCATTGGTGCAGTATGGAGCCGGTTGCATTGGTGCAGTGTGCAGCAATGTGCATTGGTGCAGTATGGAGCCAGGTGCATTGGTGCAGTACGGAGAAATGTGCACTGGTGCAGTATGGAGCATGGTGCATTGGTGCAGAATGGAGAAATGTGCAATGGTGCAGTATGGAGCACCGTGCATTGGTGCAATATGGAGCACGTTGCATTTGTGCAGTGTAGAGCAGTGTGCACTGGTGCAGTGTGGAGCAGGGTGCATTGGTGCAGTATGGAGCCGGTTGCATTGGTGCAGTGTGCAGCAATGTGCATTGGTGCAGTATGGAGCATGGTGCATTCGTGCAGTATGGAGCAGGGTGCATTTGTGCAGTATGGAGCAATGTGCGTTGACGCAGTATGAAGCAGGGTGCATTGTTGCAGTCTGGAGCAGGGTGCATTGGTGCAGTGAGGAGCAATGTGCTTTGGTGCAGTATGGACCAGGGTGCATTGGTGCAGTATTGAGCAATGTGCATTGGTGCAGTATGGAGCAGGGTGCATTGGGGCAGTGTGGAGCAATTTGCATTGGTGGAGTATGGAGCAGGATGCATTGTTGCAGTATGGACTAGGTGCATTGGTGCAATATGGAGCAATGTGCATCGGTGCAGTATGGAGCATGGTGCATTGCTGCAGAATGGAGCTGGGTGCATTCGTGCAGTATGGAGCAATGTGCGTTGACGCAGTATGAAGCAGGGTGCATTGTTGCAGTCTGGAGCAGGGTGCATTGTTGCAGTGAGGAGCAATGTGCTTTGGTGCAGTATGGACCAGGATGCATTGGTGCAGTATTGAGCAATATGCATTGGTGCAGTATGGAGCAGGCAGCATTGGTGCAGTGTGGAGCAATATGCTTTGGTGCAATATGGAGCAGGGTGCATTGGTGCAGTATGGAGCAGTGTGCATTGATGCAGTATGGAGCATGGTGCATTGGTGCTGTATGGAGCCAAGTGCATTGGTGCAGTTTGTAGCAGGATGCATTTGTGCAGTATGGAGCAGTGTGCATTGGTGCAATTTGGAGCAGGGTTCATTGGTGCAGTGAGGAGCAATGTGCTTTGGTGCAGTATGGACCAGGGTGCATTGGTGCAGTATTGAGCAGGATGCATTGGTGCAGTATGGAGCTGCATGCATTGGTGCAGTGTGCAGCAATGTGCATTGGTGCAGTATGGAGCCAGGTGCATTGGTGCAGTATGGAGAAATGTGCAATGGTGCAGTATGGAGCACCGTGCATTGGTGCAATATGGAGCACGTTGCATTTGTGCAGTGTAGAGCAGGGTGCACTGGTGCAGTGTGGAGCAGGGTGCATTGGTGCAGTATGGAGCCGGTTGCATTGGTGCAGTGTGCAGCAATGTGCATTGGTGCAGTATGGAGCCAGGTGCATTGGTGCAGTACGGAGAAATGTGCATTGGTGCAGTATGGAGCATGGTGCATTCGTGCAGTATGGAGCTGGGTGCATTCGTGCAGTATGGAGCAGGGTGCATTTTTGCAGTATGGAGCAATGTGCGTTGACGCAGTATGAAGCAGGGTGCATTGTTGCAGTCTGGAGCAGGGTGCATTGGTGCAGTGAGGAGCAATGTGCTTTGGTGCAGTATGGACCAGGGTGCATTGGTGCAGTATTGAGCAATGTGCATTGGTGCAGTATGGAGCAGGCAGCATTGGTGCAGTATGGAGCAGGGTGCTTTGTGCAGTATGGAGCAGGGTGCATTGGTGCAGTATGGAGCAGGGTGCATTGGTGCAGTATGGAGCAGGGTGCATTGGGGCAGTGTGGAGCAATTTGCATTGATGGAGTATGGAGCAGGATGCATTGTTGCAGTATGGACTAGGTGCATTGGTGCAATATGGAGCAATGTGCATCGGTGCAGTATGAAGCATGGTGCATTGGTGCAGAATGGAGCTGGGTGCATTCGTGCAGTATGGAGCAGGGTGCATTTGTGCAGTATGGAGCAATGTGCGTTGACGCAGTATGAAGCAGGGTGCATTGTTGCAGTCTGGAGCAGGGTGCATTGGTGCAGTGAGGAGCAATGTGCTTTGGTGCAGTATGGACCAGGGTGCATTGGTGCAGTATTGAGCAATGTGCACTGGTGCAGTATGGAGCAGGCAGCATTGGTGCAGTGTGGAGCAATATGCTTTGGTGCAATATGGAGCAGGGTGCATTGGTGCAGTATGGAGCAGTGTGCATTGATGCAGTATGGAGCATGGTGCATTGGTGCTGTATGGAGCCAAGTGCATTGGTGCAGTTTGTAGCAGGGTGCATTGGTGCAGTGTCGAGCCATTCGCATTGATGCAGTGTGGCGCAGTGTGCATTGGTGCAGTATGGAGCAGGGTGCTTTGTGCAGTATGGAGCAGGGTGCATTGGTGCAGTATGGAGCAGGGTGCATTGGTGCAGTCTGGAGCAGGGTGCATTGGTGCAGTATGGAGCAGGGTGCATTGGGGCAGTGTGGAGCAATGTGCATTGGTGGAGTATGGAGCAGGATGCATTGTTGCAGTATGGACTAGGTGCATGGGTGCAATATGGAGCAATGTGCATCGGTGCAGTATGGAGCATGGTGCATTGGTGCAGAATGGAGCAGGGTGCATTAGTGCAGTATAGAGCAGTGTGCATTGGTGCAATTTGGAGCAGGGTTCATTGGTGCAGTGTGGAGCAATGTGTATTGGTGCAGTATGGAGCAGAATACATTGGTGCAGTGTGGAGCAGGATGCATTGGTGCAGTATGGAGCTGCGTGCATTGGTGCAGTGTGCAGCAATGTGCATTGGTGCAGTATGGAGCCATGTGCATTGGTGCAGTATGGAGAAATGTGCAATGGTGCAGTATGGAGCACCGTGCATTGGTGCAATATGGAGCACGTTGCATTTGTGCAGTGTAGAGTAGAGTGCACTGGTGCAGTGTGGAGCAGGGTGCATTGGTGCAGTATGGAGCCGGTTGCATTGGTGCAGTGTGCAGCAATGTGCATTGGTGCAGTATGGAGCCAGGTGCATTGGTGCAGTACGGAGAAATGTGCATTGGTGCAGTATGGAGCATGGTGCATTGGTGCAGAATGGAGCTGGGTGCATTCGTGCAGTATGGAGCAGGGTGCATTTGTGCAGTATGGAGCAATGTGCGTTGACGCAGTATGAAGCAGGGTGCATTGTTGCAGTCTGGAGCAGGGTGCATTGGTGCAGTGAGGAGCAATGTGCTTTGGTGCAGTATGGACCAGGGTGCATTGGTGCAGTATTGAGCAATGTGCATTGGTGCAGTATGGAGCAGGCAGCATTGGTGCAGTATGGAGCAGGTTGCTTTGTGCAGTATGGAGCAGGGTGCATTGGTGCAGTATGGAGCAGGGTGCATTGGTGCAGTATGGAGCAGGGTGCATTGGGGCAGTGTGGAGCAATTTGCATTGGTGGAGTATGGAGCAGGATGCATTGTTGCAGTATGGACTAGGTGCATTGGTGCAATATGGAGCAATGTGCATCGGTGCAGTATGGAGCATGGTGCATTGGTGCAGAATGGAGCTGGGTGCATTCGTGCAGTATGGAGCAATGTGCGTTGACGCAGTATGAAGCAGGGTGCATTGTTGCAGTCTGGAGCAGGGTGCATTGGTGCAGTGAGGAGCAATGTGCTTTGGTGCAGTATGGACCAGGGTGCATTGGTGCAGTATTGAGCAGGATGCATTGGTGCAGTATGGAGCTGCGTGCATTGGTGCAGTGTGCAGCAATATGCATTGGTGCAGTATGGAGCCAGTTGCATTGGTGCAGTATGGAGAAATGTGCAATGGTGCAGTATGGAGCACCGTGCATTGGTGCAATATGGAGCACGTTGCATTTGTGCAGTGTAGAGCAGGGTGCACTGGTGCAGTGTGGAGCAGGGTGCATTGGTGCAGTATGGAGCCGGTTGCATTGGTGCAGTGTGCAGCAATGTGCATTGGTGCAGTATGGAGCCAGGTGCATTGGTGCAGTACGGAGAAATGTGCATTGGTGCAGTATGGAGCATGGTGCATTCGTGCAGTATGGAGCAGGGTGCATTTGTGCAGTATGGAGCAATGTGCGTTGACGCAGTATGAAGCAGGGTGCATTGTTGCAGTCTGGAGCAGGGTGCATTGGTGCAGTGAGGAGCAATGTGCTTTGGTGCAGTATGGACCAGGGTGCATTGGTGCAGTATTGAGCAATGTGCATTGGTGCAGTATGGAGCAGGCAGCATTGGTGCAGTATGGAGCAGGGTGCTTTGTGCAGTATGGAGCAGGGTGCATTGGTGCAGTATGGAGCAGGGTGCATTGGTGCAGTATGGAGCAGGATGCATTTTTGCAGTATGGACTAGGTGCATTGGTGCAATATGGAGCAATGTGCATCGGTGCAGTATGGAGCATGGTGCATTGGTGCAGAATGGAGCTGGGTGCATTCGTGCAGTATGGAGCAGGGTGCATTTGTGCAGTATGGAGCAATGTGCGTTGACGCAGTATGAAGCAGGGTGCATTGTTGCAGTCTGGAGCAGGGTGCATTGGTGCAGTGAGGAGCAATGTGCTTTGGTGCAGTATGGACCAGGATGCATTGGTGCATTGTTGAGCAATATGCATTGGTGCAGTATGGAGCAGGCAGCATTGGTGCAGTGTGGAGCAATATGCTTTGGTGCAATATGGAGCAGGGTGCATTGGTGCAGTATGGAGCAGTGTGCATTGATGCAGTATGGAGCATGGTGCATTGGTGCTGTATGGAGCCAAGTGCATTGGTGCAGTTTGTAGCAGGGTGCATTAGTGCAGTGTGGCGCAGTGTGTATTGGTGCAGTATGGAGCAGGGTGCTTTGTGCAGTATGGAGCAGGGTGCATTGGTGCAGTATGGAGCAGGGTGCATTGGTGCAGTCTGGAGCAGGGTGCATTGGTGCAGTATGGAGCAGGGTGCATTGGGGCAGTGTGGAGCAATGTGCATTGGTGGAGTATGGAGCAGGATGCATTGTTGCAGTATGGACTAGGTGCATGGGTGCAATATGGAGCAATGTGCATCGGTGCAGTATGGAGCATGGTGCATTGGTGCAGAATGGAGCAGGGTGCATTAGTGCAGTATAGAGCAGGGTACATTTGTGCAGTATGGAGCAATGTGCATTTACGCAGTATGGAGCAGGGTGCATTGTTGCAGTATGGAGCAGGGTGCATTGGTGCAGTGAGGAGCAATGTGCTTTGGTGCAGTATGGACCAGGAAGCATTGGTGCAGTATTGAGCAATATGCATTGATGCAGTATGGAGCAGGCAGCATTGGTGCAGTGTGGAGCAATATGCTTTGGTGCAATATGGAGCAGGGTGCATTGGTGCAGTATGGAGCAGTGTGCATTGATGCAGTATGGAGCATGGTGCATTGGTGCTGTATGGAGCCAAGTGCATTGGTGCAGTTTGTAGCAGGATGCATTTGTGCAGTATGGAGCAGTGTGCATTGGTGCAATTTGGAGCAGGGTTCATTGGTGCAGTGTGGAGCAATGTGTATTGGTGCAGTATGGAGCAGAATGCATTGGTGCAGTGTGGAGCAGGATGCATTGGTGCAGTATGGAGCTGCGTGCATTGGTGCAGTGTGCAGCAATGTGCATTGGTGCAGTATGGAGCCAGGTTTCATTGGTGCAGTATGGAGAAATGTGCAATGGTGCAGTATGGAGCACCGTGCATTGGTGCAATATGGAGCACGTTGCATTTGTGCAGTGTAGAGCAGGGTGCACTGGTGCAGTGTGGAGCAGGGTGCATTGGTGCAGTATGGAGCCGGTTGCATTGGTGCAGTGTGCAGCAATGTGCATTGGTGCAGTATGGAACCAGGTGCATTGGTGCAGTACGGAGAAATGTGCAATGGTGCAGTATGGAGCATGGTGCATTGGTGCAGAATGGAGCTGGGTGCATTCGTGCAGTATGGAGCAGGGTGCATTTGTGCAGTATGGAGCAATGTGCGTTGACGCAGTATGAAGCAGGGTGCATTGTTGCAGTCTGGAGCAGGGTGCATTGGTGCAGTGAGGAGCAATGTGCTTTGGTGCAGTATGGACCAGGGTGCATTGGTGCAGTATTGAGCAATGTGCATTGGTGCAGTATGGAGCAGGCAGCATTGGTGCAGTATGGAGCAGGGTGCTTTGTGCAGTATGGAGCAGGGTGCATTGGTGCAGTATGGAGCAGGGTGCATTGGTGCAGTATGGAGCAGGGTGCATTGGGGCAGTGTGGAGCAATTTGCATTGGTGGAGTATGGAGCAGGATGCATTGTTGCAGTATGGACTAGGTGCATTGGTGCAATATGGAGCAATGTGCATCGGTGCAGTATGAAGCATGGTGCATTGGTGCAGAATGGAGCTGGGTGCATTCGTGCAGTATGGAGCAGGGTGCATTTGTGCAGTATGGAGCAATGTGCGTTGACGCAGTATGAAGCAGGGTGCATTGTTGCAGTCTGGAGCAGGGTGCATTGGTGCAGTGAGGAGCAATGTGCTTTGGTGCAGTATGGACCAGGGTGCATTGGTGCAGTATTGAGCAATGTGCACTGGTGCAGTATGGAGCAGGCAGCATTGGTGCAGTGTGGAGCAATATGCTTTGGTGCAATATGGAGCAGGGTGCATTGGTGCAGTATGGAGCAGTGTGCATTGATGCAGTATGGAGCATGGTGCATTGGTGCTGTATGGAGCCAAGTGCATTGGTGCAGTTTGTAGCAGGGTGCATTGGTGCAGTGTCGAGCCATTCGCATTGATGCAGTGTGGCGCAGTGTGTATTGGTGCAGTATGGAGCAGGGTGCTTTGTGCAGTATGGAGCAGGGTGCATTGGTGCAGTCTGGAGCAGGGTGCATTGGTGCAGTATGGAGCAGGGTGCATTGGGGCAGTGTGGAGCAATGTGCATTGGTGGAGTATGGAGCAGGATGCATTGTTGCAGTATGGACTAGGTGCATGGGTGCAATATGGAGCAATGTGCATCGGTGCAGTATGGAGCATGGTGCATTGGTGCAGAATGGAGCAGGGTGCATTAGTGCAGTATAGAGCAGTGTGCATTGGTGCAATTTGGAGCAGGGTTCATTGGTGCAGTGTGGAGCAATGTGTATTGGTGCAGTATGGAGCAGAATGCATTGGTGCAGTGTGGAGCAGGATGCATTGGTGCAGTATGGAGCTGCGTGCATTGGTGCAGTGTGCAGCAATGTGCATTGGTGCAGTATGGAGCCAGGTGCATTGGTGCAGTATGGAGAAATGTGCAATGGTGCAGTATGGAGCACCGTGCATTGGTGCAATATGGAGCACATTGCATTTGTGCAATGTAGAGTAGAGTGCACTGGTGCAGTGTGGAGCAGGGTGCATTGGTGCAGTATGGAGCCGGTTGCATTGGTGCAGTGTGCAGCAATGTGCATTGGTGCAGTATGGAGCCAGGTGCATTGGTGCAGTACGGGGAAATGTGCATTGGTGCAGTATGGAGCATGGTGCATTGGTGCAGTATTGAGCAATGTGCATTGGTGCAGTATGGAGCAGGCAGCATTGGTGCAGTATTGAGCAATGTGCATTGGTGCAGTATGGAGCAGGCAGCATTGGTGCAGTATGGAGCAGGTTGCTTTGTGCAGTATGGAGCAGGGTGCATTGGTGCAGTATGGAGCAGGGTGCATTGGTGCTGTGAGGAGCAATGTGCTTTGGTGCAGTATGGTCCAGGGTGCATTGGTGCAGTATTGAGCAATGTGCATTGGTGCAGTATGGAGCAGGCAGCATTGGTGCAGTATGGAGCAGGTTGCTTTGTGCAGTATGGAGCAGGGTGCATTGGTGCAGTATGGAGCAGGGTGCATTGGTGCAGTATGGAGCAGGGTGCATTGGGGCAGTGTGGAGCAATTTGCATTGGTGGAGTATGGAGCAGGATGCATTGTTGCAGTATGGACTAGGTGCATTGGTGCAATATGGAGCAATGTGCATCGGTGCAGTATGGAGCATGGTGCATTGCTGCAGAATGGAGCTGGGTGCATTCGTGCAGTATGGAGCAATGTGCGTTGACGCAGTATGAAGCAGGGTGCATTGTTGCAGTCTGGAGCAGGGTGCATTGGTGCAGTGAGGAGCAATGTGCTTTGGTGCAGTATGGACCAGGGTGCATTGGTGCAGTATTGAGCAGGATGCATTGGTGCAGTATGGAGCTGCGTGCATTGGTGCAGTGTGCAGCAATGTGCATTGGTGCAGTATGGAGCCAGGTGCATTGGTGCAGTATGGAGAAATGTGCAATGGTGCAGTATGGAGCACCGTGCATTGGTGCAATATGGAGCACGTTGCATTTGTGCAGTGTAGAGCAGGGTGCACTGGTGCAGTGTGGAGCAGGGTGCATTGGTGCAGTATGGAGCCGGTTGCATTGGTGCAGTGTGCAGCAATGTGCATTGGTGCAGTATGGAGCCAGGTGCATTGGTGCAGTACGGAGAAATGTGCATTGGTGCAGTATGGAGCATGGTGCATTCGTGCAGTATGGAGCAGGGTGCATTTGTGCAGTATGGAGCAATGTGCGTTGACGCAGTATGAAGCAGGGTGCATTGTTGCAGTCTGGAGCAGGGTGCATTGGTGCAGTGAGGAGCAATGTGCTTTGGTGCAGTATGGACCAGGGTGCATTGGTGCAGTATTGAGCAATGTGCATTGGTGCAGTATGGAGCAGGCAGCATTGGTGCAGTATGGAGCAGGGTGCTTTGTGCAGTATGGAGCAGGGTGCATTGGTGCAGTATGGAGCAGGGTGCATTGGTGCAGTATGGAGCAGGGTGCATTGGGGCAGTGTGGAGCAATTTGCATTGATGGAGTATGGAGCAGGATGCATTGTTGCAGTATGGACTAGGTGCATTGGTGCAATATGGAGCAATGTGCATCGGTGCAGTATGGAGCATGGTGCATTGGTGCAGAATGGAGCTGGGTGCATTCGTGCAGTATGGAGCAGGGTGCATTTGTGCAGTATGGAGCAATGTGCGTTGACGCAGTATGAAGCAGGGTGCATTGTTGCAGTCTGGAGCAGGGTGCATTGGTGCAGTGAGGAGCAATGTGCTTTGGTGCAGTATGGACCAGGATGCATTGGTGCATTATTGAGCAATATGCATTGGTGCAGTATGGAGCAGGCAGCATTGGTGCAGTGTGGAGCAATATGCTTTGGTGCAATATGGAGCAGGGTGCATTGGTGCAGTATGGAGCAGTGTGCATTGATGCAGTATGGAGCATGGTGCATTGGTGCTGTATGGAGCCAAGTGCATTGGTGCAGTTTGTAGCAGGGTGCATTAGTGCAGTGTGGCGCAGTGTGTATTGGTGCAGTATGGAGCAGGGTGCTTTGTGCAGTATGGAGCAGGGTGCATTGGTGCAGTATGGAGCAGGGTGCATTGGTGCAGTCTGGAGCAGGGTGCATTGGTGCAGTATGGAGCAGGGTTCATTGGTGCAGTGTGGAGCAGGGTGCATTGTTGCAGTATGGAGCAGGGTGCATTGGTGCAGTATGGAGCAGGGTGCATTGGTGCAGTCTGGAGCAGGGTGCATTGGTGCAGTATGGAGCATGGTGCATTGGGGCAGTGTGGAGCAATGTGCATTGGTGGAGTATGGAGCAGGATGCATTGTTGCAGTATGGACTAGGTGCATGGGTGCAATATGGAGCAATGTGCATCGGTGCAGTATGGAGCATGGTGCATTGGTGCAGAATGGAGCAGGGTGCATTAGTGCAGTATAGAGCAGGGTACATTTGTGCAGTATGGAGCAATGTGCATTTACCCAGTATGGAGCAGGGTGCATTGTTGCAGTATGGAGCAGGGTGCATTGGTGCAGTTTGGAGCAGGGTTCATTGGTGCAGTGTGGAGCAGGGTGCATTGTTGCAGTATGGAGCAGTGTGCATTGGTGCAATTTGGAGCAGGGTTCATTGGTGCAGTGTGGAGCAATGTGTATTGGTGCAGTATGGAGCAGAATGCATTGGTGCAGTATGGAGCAGGGTGCATTGGAGCAGTGTGGAGCAATGTACATTGGTGCAGTCTGGAGCAGGGTGCATTGTTGCAGTATGGAGCAGGGTGCATTGGTGCAGTGAGGAGCAATGTGCTTTGGTGCAGTATGGACCGGAGTGCATTGGTGCAGTATTGAGCAATGTGCATTGGTGCAGTATGGAGCAGGCAGCATTGGTGCAGTGTGGAGCAATATGCATTGGTGCAATATGGAGCCGGGTGCATTGGTGCATTGGTGCAGTATGGAGCTCGTTGCATTTGTGCAGTGTAGAGCAGAGTGCACTGGTGCAGTATGGAGCAGTGTGCATTGATGCAGTATGGAGCATGGTGCATTGGTGCTGTATGGAGCCAATTGCATTGGTGCAGTGTAGAGCAGTGCATTGGTGCAGTATGGAGCAATGTGCTTTGGTGCAGTATGGAGCATGGTGCATTGATGCTGTATGGAGCCAAGTGCATTAGTACAGTGTATAGCAGTGCATTGGTGCAGTATGGAGCAATTTGCATTGGGGCAGTATGGAGCAGGGTGCATTGATGCAGTACGGAGCAGCGTGCATTGGTGCAGTTTGGAGCAGGGTTCATTGGTGCAGTGTGGAGCAGGGTGCATTGTTGCAGTATGGAGCAGTGTGCATTGGTGCAATTTGGAGCAGGGTTCATTGGTGCAGTGTGGAGCAATGTGTATTGGTGCAGTATGGAGCAGAATGCATTGGTGCAGTATGGAGCAGGGTGCATTGGAGCAGTGTGGAGCAGTGTGGAGCAATGTGCATTGGTGCAGTCTGGAGCAGGGTGCATTGTTGCAGTATGGATCAGGGTGCATTGGTGCAGTGAGGAGCAATGTGCTTTGGTGCAGTATGGACCGGGGTGCATTGGTGCAGTATTGAGCAATGTGCATTGGTGCAGTATGGAGCAGGCAGCATTGGTGCAGTGTGGAGCAATATGCATTGGTGCAATATGGAGCAGGGTGCATTGGTGCATTGGTGCAGTATGGAGCAGTGTGCATTGATGCAGTATGGAGCAGTGTGCATTGATGCAGTATGGAGCATGGTGCATTGGTGCTGTATGGAGCCAAGTGCATTGGTGCAGTGTAGAGCAGTGCATTGGTGCAGTATGGAGCAATGTGCTTTGGTGCAGTATGGAGCATGGTGCATTGATGCTGTATGGAGCAGGGTGCATGGGTGCAGTGCGGAGCAGGGTTCATTGGTGCAGTGTGGAGCAATGTGTATTGGTGCAGTATGGAGCAATGTGTATTGGTGCAGTATGGAGCAGAATGCATTGGTGCAGTATGGAGCAGGGTGCATTGGAGCAGTGTGTAGCAATGTGCATTGGTGCAGTCTGGAGCAGGGTGCATTTGTGCAATATGGAGCAATATGCATTGGTGCGGGATGGAGCAAGGTGCATTGGTGCAGTATGAAGCAGGGTGCATTGGTGCAGTACGGAGCAGGGTGCATTGATGCAGTATGTAGCCAGTTGCATTGACACAGTATGGAGCAGGGCGCATTGGTGCAGTATGGAGCAGGGTTCCTTGGTGCAATGTGGAGCAATCTGCATTGGTGCAGTATGGAGCACGATGCATTGGTGCAGTATGGAGCTCGTTGCATTTGTGCAGTGTAGAGCAGAGTGCACTGGTGCAGTATGGAGCAGTGTGCATTGATGCAGTATGGAGCATGGTGCATTGGTGCTGTATGGAGCCAATTGCATTGGTGCAGTGTAGAGCAGTGCATTGGTGCAGTATGGAGCAATGTGCTTTGGTGCAGTATGGAGCATGGTGCATTGATGCTGTATGGAGCCAAGTGCATTGGTACAGTGTATAGCAGTGCATTGGTGCAGTATGGAGCAATTTGCATTGGGGCAGTATGGAGCAGGGTGCATTGATGCAGTACGGAGCAGGGTGCATTGGTGCAGTTTGGAGCAGGGTTCATTGGTGCAGTGTGGAGCAGGGTGCATTGTTGCAGTATGGAGCAGTGTGCATTGGTGCAATTTGGAGCAGGGTTCATTGGTGCAGTGTGGAGCAATGTGTATTGGTGCAGTATGGAGCAGAATGCATTGGTGCAGTATGGAGCAGGGTGCATTGGAGCAGTGTGGAGCAATGTACATTGGTGCAGTCTGGAGCAGGGTGCATTGTTGCAGTATGGAGCAGGGTGCATTGGTGCAGTGAGGAGCAATGTGCTTTGGTGCAGTATGGACCGGAGTGCATTGGTGCAGTATTGAGCAATGTGCATTGGTGCAGTATGGAGCCGGGTGCATTGGTGCATTGGTGCAGTATGGAGCTCGTTGCATTTGTGCAGTGTAGAGCAGAGTGCACTGGTGCAGTATGGAGCAGTGTGCATTGATGCAGTATGGAGCATGGTGCATTGGTGCTGTATGGAGCCAATTGCATTGGTGCAGTGTAGAGCAGTGCATTGGTGCAGTATGGAGCAATGTGCTTTGGTGCAGTATGGAGCATGGTGCATTGATGCTGTATGGAGCCAAGTGCATTAGTACAGTGTATAGCAGTGCATTGGTGCAGTATGGAGCAATTTGCATTGGGGCAGTATGGAGCAGGGTGCATTGATGCAGTACGGAGCAGGGTGCATTGGTGCAGTTTGGAGCAGGGTTCATTGGTGCAGTGTGGAGCAGGGTGCATTGTTGCAGTATGGAGCAGTGTGCATTGGTGCAATTTGGAGCAGGGTTCATTGGTGCAGTGTGGAGCAATGTGTATTGGTGCAGTATGGAGCAGAATGCATTGGTGCAGTATGGAGCAGGGTGCATTGGAGCAGTGTGGAGCAATGTGCATTGGTGCAGTCTGGAGCAGGGTGCATTGTTGCAGTATGGATCAGGGTGCATTGGTGCAGTGAGGAGCAATGTGCTTTGGTGCAGTATGGACCGGGGTGCATTGGTGCAGTATTGAGCAATGTGCATTGGTGCAGTATGGAGCAGGCAGCATTGGTGCAGTGTGGAGCAATATGCATTGGTGCAATATGGAGCAGGGTGCATTGGTGCATTGGTGCAGTATGGAGCAGTGTGCATTGATGCAGTATGGAGCAGTGTGCATTGATGCAGTATGGAGCATGGTGCATTGGTGCTGTATGGAGCCAAGTGCATTGGTGCAGTGTAGAGCAGTGCATTGGTGCAGTATGGAGCAATGTGCTTTGGTGCAGTATGGAGCATGGTGCATTGATGCTGTATGGAGCAGGGTGCATGGGTGCAGTGCGGAGCAGGGTTCATTGGTGCAGTGTGGAGCAATGTGTATTGGTGCAGTATGGAGCAATGTGTATTGGTGCAGTATGGAGCAGAATGCATTGGTGCAGTATGGAGCAGGGTGCATTGGAGCAGTGTGTAGCAATGTGCATTGGTGCAGTCTGGAGCAGGGTGCATTTGTGCAATATGGAGCAATATGCATTGGTGCGGGATGGAGCAAGGTGCATTGGTGCAGTATGAAGCAGGGTGCATTGGTGCAGTACGGAGCAGGGTGCATTGATGCAGTATGTAGCCAGTTGCATTGACACAGTATGGAGCAGGGCGCATTGGTGCAGTATGGAGCAGGGTTCCTTGGTGCAATGTGGAGCAATCTGCATTGGTGCAGTATGGAGCACGATGCATTGGTGCAGTATGGAGCTCGTTGCATTTGTGACAGTGTAGAGCAGAGTGCACTGGTGCAGTATGGAGCAGTGTGCATTGATGCAGTATGGAGCATGGTGCATTGGTGCTGTATGGAGCCAATTGCATTGGTGCAGTGTAGAGCAGTGCATTGGTGCAGTATGGAGCAATGTGCTTTGGTGCAGTATGGAGCATGGTGCATTGATGCTGTATGGAGCCAAGTGCATTGGTACAGTGTATAGCAGTGCATTGGTGCAGTATGGAGCAATTTGCATTGGGGCAGTATGGAGCAGGGTGCATTGATGCAGTACGGAGCAGGGTGCATTGGTGCAGTTTGGAGCAGGGTTCATTGGTGCAGTGTGGAGCAGGGTGCATTGTTGCAGTATGGAGCAGTGTGCATTGGTGCAATTTGGAGCAGGGTTCATTGGTGCAGTGTGGAGCAATGTGTATTGGTGCAGTATGGAGCAGAATGCATTGGTGCAGTATGGAGCAGGGTGCATTGGAGCAGTGTGGAGCAATGTGCATTGGTGCAGTCTGGAGCAGGGTGCATTGTTGCAGTATGGATCAGGGTGCATTGGTGCAGTGAGGAGCAATGTGCTTTGGTGCAGTATGGACCGGGGTGCATTGGTGCAGTATTGAGCAATGTGCATTGGTGCAGTATGGAGCAGGCAGCATTGGTGCAGTGTGGAGCAATATGCATTGGTGCAATATGGAGCAGGGTGCATTGGTGCATTGGTGCAGTATGGAGCAGTGTGCATTGATGCAGTATGGAGCAGTGTGCATTGGTGCAGTATGGAGCAGTGTGCATTGATGCAGTATGGAGCATGGTGCATTGGTGCTGTATGGAGCCAAGTGCATTGGTGCAGTGTAGAGCAGTGCATTGGTGCAGTATGGAGCAATGTGCTTTGGTGCAGTATGGAGCATGGTGCATTGATGCTGTATGGAGCAGGGTGCATGGGTGCAGTGCGGAGCAGGGTTCATTGGTGCAGTGTGGAGCAATGTGTATTGGTGCAGTATGGAGCAATGTGTATTGGTGCAGTATGGAGCAGAATGCATTGGTGCAGTATGGAGCAGGGTGCATTGGAGCAGTGTGTAGCAATGTGCATTGGTGCAGTCTGGAGCAGGGTGCATTTGTGCAATATGGAGCAATATGCATTGGTGCGGGATGGAGCAAGGTGCATTGGTGCAGTATGAAGCAGGGTGCATTGGTGCAGTACGGAGCAGGGTGCATTGATGCAGTATGTAGCCAGTTGCATTGACACAGTATGGAGCAGGGCGCATTGGTGCAGTATGGAGCAGGGTTCCTTGGTGCAATGTGGAGCAATCTGCATTGGTGCAGTATGGAGCACGATGCATTGGTGCAGTATGGAGCTCGTTGCATTTGTGCAGTGTAGAGCAGAGTGCACTGGTGCAGTATGGAGCTGGGTGCATTGGTGCAGTGTGGAGCAGGGTGCATTGGAGCAGTGTGGAGCAGGGTGCATTGGTGCAGTATGGAGCAATGTGCATTGGTGCAGTATGGAGCATGGTGCATTGGTGCAGAATGGAGCAGGGTGCATTTGTGCAGTATGGAGCAACATGCATTGATGCAGTATGAAGCAGGGTGCATTGTTGCAGTATGGAGCAGGGTGCTTTGGTGCAGTGTGGAGCAGGGTTCATTGGTGCAGTGTGGAGCAATGTGTATTGGTGCAATATGGAGCAATGTGTATTGGTGCAGTATGGAGCAGAATGCATTGGTGCAGTATGGATCAGGGTCTATTGGTGCAGTATGGAGCAATATGCATTGGTGCAGGAAAGAGCAGGGTGCATTGGTGCAGTATGGAGCAGTGTGCATTGGTGCAGTATGGAGCAGTGTGCATTGATGCAGTATGGAGCATGGTGCATTGGTGCTGTATGGAGCCAAGTGCATTGGTGCAGTGTAGAGCAGTGCATTGGTGCAGTATGGAGCAATGTGCTTTGGTGCTGTATGGAGCCAAGTGCATTGGTGCAGTGTAGAGCATGTGCATTGGTGCAGTATCGAGCAATGTGCTTTGGTGCAGTATGGAGCATGGTGCATTGATGCTGTATGGAGCCAAGTGCATTGGTACTGTGTAGAGCAGTGCATTGGTGCAGTATGGAGCAATGTGCATTGCTGCAGTGTGGAGCTGGGGGCATTGGTGCAACATGGAGCAATGTGCATTGGGGCTGTATGGAGCCAGGTTCATTGGTGCAGTACGGAGCAATGTCAATTGGTGCAGTACGGAGCAGGGTACATTGTTGCAGTATGGAGCAGGGTGCATGGGTGCAGTGCGGAGCAGGGTTCATTGGTGCAGTGTGGAGCAATGTGTATTGGTGCAGTATGGAGCAATGTGTATTGGTGCAGTATGGAGCAGAATGCATTGGTGCAGTATGGAGCAGGGTGCATTGGAGCAGTGTGTAGCAATGTGCATTGGTGCAGTCTGGAGCAGGGTGCATTTGTGCAATATGGAGCAATATGCATTGGTGCGGGGTGGAGCAGGGTGCATTGGTGCAGTATGAAGCAGGGTGCATTGGTGCAGTACGGAGCAGGGTGCATTGATGCAGTATGTAGCCAGTTGCATTGACACAGTATGGAGCAGGGCGCATTGGTGCAGTATGGAGCAGGGTTCCTTGGTGCAATGTGGAGAAATGTGCCATGGTGCAGTGTGGAGCAGGGTGCATTGGTGCAGTGTGGAGCAATCTGCATTGGTGCAGTATGGAGCACGGTGCATTGGTGCAGTATGGAGCTCGTTGCATTTGTGCAGTGTAGAGCAGAGTGCACTGGTGCAGTATGGAGCTGGGTGCATTGGTGCAGTGTGGAGCAGGGTGCATTGGAGCAGTGTGGAGCAGGGTGCATTGGTGCAGTATGGAGCAATGTGCATTGGTGCAGTATGGAGCATGGTGCATTGGTGCAGAATGGAGCATGGTGCATTTGTGCAGTATGGAGCAACATGCATTGATGCAGTATGAAGCAGGGTGCATTGTTGCAGTATGGAGCAGGGTGCATTGGTGCAGTGTGGAGCAGGGTTCATTGGTGCAGTGTGGAGCAATGTGTATTGGTGCAATATGGAGCATGTGTATTGGTCCAGTATGGAGCAGAATGCATTGGTGCAGTATGGATCAGGGTTTATTGGTGCAGTATGGAGCAATATGCATTGGTGCAGGAAAGAGCAGGGTGCATTGGTGCAGTATGAAGCAGGGTGCATTGGTGCAGTGTGGAGCAGTGTGCATTGGTGCAGTATGGTGCAGGGTGCATTGGTGCAGTATGGAGCAGGGTGTATTGGTGCAGTATGAAGCAGAATGCATTGGTGCAGTACGGAGCAGGGTGTATTGGTGCAGTATGAAGCAGAATGCATTGGTGCAGTACGGAGCAGGGTGTATTGGTGCAGTATGGAGCAATATGCATTGGTGCAGGATGGAGCAGGGTGCATTGGTGCAGAATGAAGCAGGGTGCATTGGTGCAGTGTGGAGCAGTGTGCATTGGTGCAGTATGGTGCAGGGTGCATTGGTGCAGTATGGAGCAGGGTGCATTGGTGCAGTATGAAGCAGGGTGCATTGGTGCAGTACGGAGCAGGGTGCATTGATGCAGTATGGAGCAGGATGCCATGGTGCAATGTGGTGAAATGTGCCATGGTGCAGTGTGGAGCAGGGTGCATTGGTACAGTGTAGAGCAGTGCATTGGTGCAGTATGGAGCAATGTGCTTTGGTGCAGTATGGAGCAATTTGCATTGGTGCAGTATGGAGCAGGGTGCATTGGTGCAGAATGGAGCAGGGTGCATTTGTGCAGTATGGAGCAACATGCATTGATGCAGTGTGGAGCAGGGTTCATTGGTGCAGTGTGGAGCAATGTTTATTGGTGCAATATGGAGCAATGTGTATTGGTGCAGTATGGAGCAGAATGCATTGGTGCAGTATGGTGCAGGGTGCATTGGTGCAGTGTGGAGCAATGTGCATTGGTGCAGCCTGGAGCAGGGTGCATTGGTGCAGTATGAAGCAGGGTGCATTGGTGCAGTATGAAGCAGGGTGCATTGGTGCAGTATGGAGCAATTTGCATTGGTGCAGTACGGAGCAGGGTGCATTGGTGCAATACGGAGCAGGATGCATTGGTGAAGTACGGAGCAATGTCCATTGGTGCAGTGTGGAGCAATGTGCGTTGGTGCAACGTGGAGCAGGGTGCATTGGTGCAGTGTGGAGCAATGTGTATTGGTGCAATATGGAGCAATGTGTATTGGTGCAGTATGGAGCAGAATGCATTGGTGCAGTATGGATCAGGGTGTATTGGTGCAGTATGGAGCAATATGCATTGGTGCAGGATGGAGCAGGGTGCATTGGTGCAGTATGAAGAAGGGTGCATTTGTGCAGTGTGGAGCAGTGTGCATTGGTGCAGTATGGTGCAGGGTGCATTGGTGCAGTTTGGAGCAGGGTGCATTGGTGCAGTATGAAGCAGAATGCATTGGTGCAGTACGGAGCAGGGTGTATTGATGCAGTATGGAACAATATGCATTGGTGCAGGATGGAGCAGGGTGCATTGGTGCAGTATGAAGCAGGGTGCATTGGTGCAGTGTGGAGCAGTGTTCATTGGTGCAGTATGGTGCAGGGTGCATTGGTGCAGTGTGGAGCAGGGTGCATTGGTGCAGTATGAAGCAGGGTGCATTGGTGCAGTACGGAGCAGGGTGCATTGATGCAGTATGGAGCAGTGTGCATTGATGCAGTATGGAGCAGGATGCCTTGTTGCAATGTGTTGAAATGTGCAATGATGCAGTGTGGAGCATGGTGCATTGGTACAGTGTAGAGCAGTGCATTGGTGCAGTATGGAGCAATGTGCTTTGGTGCAGTATGGAGCAATTTGCATTGGTGCAGTATGCAGCAGGGTGCATTGGTGCAGAATGGAGCAACATGCATTGATGCAGTGTGGAGCAGGGTTCATTGGTGCAGTGTGGAGCAATGTTTATTGGTGCAATATGGAGCAATGTGTATTGGTGCAGTATGGAGCAGAATGCATTGGTGCAGTATGGAGCAGGGTGCATTGGTGCAGTATGGAGCAATATGCATTGGTGCAGGTTGGAGCAGGGTGCATTGGTGCAGTATTAAGCAGGGTGCATTGGTGCAGTGTGTAGCAATGTGCATTGGTGCAGCCAGGAGCAGGGTGCATTGGTGCAGTATGGAGCAGGGTGCATTGGTGCAGTATGAATCAGGGTGCATTGGTGCAGTACGGAGCAGGGTGCATTGATGCAGTATGGAGCAGTGTGCATTGATGCAGTATGGAGCAGGATGCCTTGGTGCAATGTGGTGAAATGTGCCATGGTGCAGTGTGGAGCAGGGTGCATTGGTACAGTGTAGAGCAGTGCATTGGTGCAGTATGGAGCAATGTGCTTTGGTGCAGTATGGAGCAATTTGCATTGGTGCAGTATGGAGCAGGGTGCATTGGTGCAGTACGGAGCAGGATGCATTGGTGCAGTACGGAGCAATGTGCATTGGTGCAGTGTGGAGCAATGTGCGTTGGTGCAACGTGGAGCAGGGTCCATTGGTGCAACATGGAGCAATGTGCATTGGGGCAGTATGGAGCCAGGTTCATTGGTGCAGTACGGAGCAATGTCAATTGGTGCAGTACGGAGCAGGGTACATTGTTGCAGTATGGAGCAGGGTGCATGGGTGCAGTGCGGAGCAGGGTTCATTGGTGCAGTGTGGAGCAGGGTGCATTGGTGCAGTATGGAGCAGAATGCATTGGTGCAGTATGGAGCAGGGTGCATTGGAGCAGTGTGTAGCAATGTGCATTGGTGCAGTCTGGAGCAGGGTGCATTTGTGCACTATGGAGCAATATGCATTGGTGCATGATGGAGCAGGGTGCATTGGTGCAGTATGAAGCAGGGTGCATTGGTGCAGTACGGAGCAGGGTGCATTGATGCAGTATGGAGCCAGTTGCATTGACACAGTATGGAGCAGGGCGCATTGGTGCAGTATGGAGCAGGGTTCCTTGGTGCAATGTGGAGAAATGTGCCATGGTGCAGTGTGGAGCAGGGTGCATTGGTGCAGTGTGGAGCAATTTGCATTGGTGCAGTATGGAGCACGGTGCATTGGTGCAGTATGGAGCTCGTTGCATTTGTGCAGTTTAGAGCAGAGTGCACTGGTGCAGTATGCAGCAGGCTGCATTGGTGCAGTATGGAGCTGGGTGCATTGGTGCAGTGTGGAGCAGGGTGCATTGGAGCAGTGTGGAGCAGGGTTCCTTGGTGCAATGTGGAGAAATATGCCATGGTGCAGTGTGGAGCTGGGTGCATTGGTGCAGTGTGCAGCAATGTGCATTGGTGCACTATATAGCCAGGTGCATCGGTGCAGTACGGAGAAATGTGCATTGGTTCAGTACAGAGCAGGATGCATTGGTGCAGTACGGAGCAATGTGCATTGGTGCAGTGTGGAACAATGTGCATTGGTGTATGTGGAGCAGGGTGCATTGGTGCAATATGGAGCAATGTGCATTGGTGCTGTCTGGAGCAGGGTGCATTGGTGCAGCATTGAGCAGGGTGCATTGGTGCAGCATGGAGCAGGCTGCATTGGTGCAGTATGGCGCTGGGTGCATTGGTGCACTCTGCAGCAATGTGCATTGGTGCAGTATATAGCCAGGTGCATTGGTGCAGTGTGGAGAAATGTGCATTGGTGCAGTCTGGAGCAGGGTGCATTGGTGCAGTATGGAGCAGGGTGCATTGTTGCAGCATGGAGCAGGGTGCATTGGTGCAGTATGGAGCAGGGTGCATTGATGCAGTATGGAGCAGAGTGCATTGGTGCAGTACGGAGCAGTGTGCATTGGTGCAGTGGAAGCAATGTGCATTGGTGCAGTATGAAGCAGGGTGCATTGGTGCAGTACGGAGCAGAGTGCATTGGTGCAGTACGGAGCAGTGTGCATTGGTGCAGTGGGAAGCAATGTGCATTGGTGCAGTATGAAGCAGGGTGCATTGGTGCAGTACGGAGCAGGGTGCATTGGTGCAGTATGGAGCAGGGTGCATTGGTGCAGTATGGAGCAGGGTGCATTGGTGCAGTATGGAGCAGGGTGCATTGGTGCAGTATGGAGCCGGGTGCATTGATGCAGTATGGAGCCGGGTGCATTGATGCAGTATGGAGCAGGTTGCATTGGTGCAGCATGGAGCAGATTATGTGCTCAAGTCTCTGGGACTTGAACCCACAACTTCTGACTCAGATGCGAGACACCTAACGTACCTGGAAATGGTTTGCTGCCCTGGATGGGACAGACGCAAGCGCATCAGTCAATCAGCCGACAACATACCATGGCTGCCCATTGCCCGCTGGTGTTGATATGAACTTAGTATTGGGGCTGGAAAGCCTGAGGCCTGGCATTTGGCCATCCTTATTCAGTCGACAAATGGTGTATAACGTGAAGAGTTAAATTCGAGGAGGATGTGGAGAAAACAAACGACAAAATGGAAGCCAAATCGAACTTTTAAGAATAAAAAGTACATCACACTAAACTGTCATTGGAAGATAGGAACAGGAGTAGGCCATTCAGCCCCTCGTGCCTGCTCCGCCATTTGATAAGATCATGGCTGATCTGTGATCTAACTCCATATACCTGCCTTTGGCCCATATCCCTTAATACCTTTGGTTGCCAAAAAGCTATCTATCTCACATTTAAATTTAGCAATTGAGCTAGTATCAATTGCCGTTTGCGGAAGAGAGTTCCAAACTTCTACCACCCTTTGTGTGTAGAAATGTTTTCTAATCTCGCTCCTGAAAGGTCTGGCTCTAATTTTTAGACTGTGCCCCCTACTCCTAGAATCCCCAACCAGCGGAAATAGTTTCTCTCTATCCACCCTATCTGTTCCCCTTAATATCTTATAAACTTCGATCAGATCACCCCTTAACCTTCGAAACTCCAGAGAATACAACCCCAATTTGTGTAATCTCTCCTCGTAACTTAACTCTTGAAGTCCGGGTATCATTCTAGTAAACCTACGCTGCACTCCCTCCAAGGCCAGTATGTCCTTCCGAAGGTGCGGTGCCCAGAACTGCTCACAGTACTCCAGGTGCGGTCTAACCAGGGTTTTGTATAGCTGCAGCATAACTTCTGCCCCCTTGTACTCCAGTCCTCTGGATATAAAGGCCAGCGTTCCATTAGCCTCATTGATTATTTTCTGCACCTATCGTTTCTGGATATCTGTTAAATTTATAATTGGTGGTCATTTCCACTGAGAGCTGTCTCTTTCTAATCTTTTCCCACAGCGCCTGTCTCAATGGGCCATTAGCGGTGGGTAATGTCTCTCTTTGCAGATATTACTCAGCTAATTGCTAATTTAAATCCGTCAGTTTGTAAGGTAATTAAACATAGAAGTTAAGGCAGGGAGACGTTGTACTTTTTCCGCTGGCTGGGGAGTCTAGGACGAAATGGACGTAACCTTAAAATCAGAGCCAGGCCATTCAGGAGTGAAGTTAGGAAACACTTTGTCACTTGTCACGCAAAGTGTGGAACTCTCTCCCGCAAAAAGCTCAATTAATCATTTTAAATCTGAGATCGATGGATATTTGCTGGCCGAGGGTATTAAGGGAACCAAGGCGGGTAAATGGAGTCGGGATACAGATCAGCCATGATCTGATTGAATGGCGGGTCAGGCTTCGAGGGGCTGAATGGCCTCCTCCTGTTCCTGTGTTCCTGTACTTTGAGGCTGTCCTTTAGCTTTAAAGCTGGTTAAATACCCTTTACAGACAATCTTTAACAATAACAGTCTGATCACCATGGTTTCGCTCCCACCCAAAGATAGTTTGTGAATGTTAATTGGATGTTTGGGTATTTATTGTCTCCGAGTTGGATTTTGGTCACTCAAAGCAAAAATTAAATTGTTGGTTAAACCACTAATTGAGGAATGGACCAATTTTTTTTGGCCAGTAAGCTTTTGCGTCACAAAGACTCATTTTAAGTAAAGCTTAATTGCTCCGCTGTCTTAAAGAATTGCATAGTCGCAGCTCTGTGCACCATCGTAACGTCCTGTGATTTATAATACTATTATCTATACAATGTACTAAAGATCTCACACTTTCAATTAATTCTTTCCATTCTGATGTCCAGTGTGGGAGCATCTTGAGTCCCTCTCTGGACGTCCCAAAGTGCTTTACAGCTATAGGGGTTACCAAATCTCCAGGATCGCCCAGGAGTCTCCAGGAATTAAAGACTAATCTCCAGGACGCGACTGCGAGCAAGCAACGCCCGGGGAAAAAAATCATAGAGGCTGTAAAAAAATTGTGTTTTTTAAGAATTTTCTTTGAAAACTTTTGTTTATTAATTATACAAATATTGGAGATGGAGGGGAAAAAGGCTGACAGTCATGAATCATCCAATCAGGTAATTTAGAGCCTGTTCGCTTTCTGATTGGGCGGGGATGACCAATGGTGGGAGTGGGACAGTTGGAGGCAGGTGGGCATGTGATGATACATCCAGGAATAAAGTTAGGTAAAAAGTTAAAAACAGTGGATGTCCAAAGGGACTTAGGGGTTCAGGTACATCGATCATTGAAGTGTCATGAACAGGTACAGAAAATAATCAATAAGGCTAATGGAATGCTGGCCTTTATATCTCGAGGACTGGAGTACAAGGGGGCAGAAGTTATGCTGCAGCTGTACAAAACCCTGGTTAGACCGCACCTGGAGTTACTGTGAGCAGTTCTGGGCACCGCACCTTCGGAAGGACATATTGGCCTTGGAGGGAGTGCAGCGTAGGTTTACTAGAATGATACCCGGACTTCAAGGGTTAAGTTACGAGGAGAGATTACACAAATTGGGGTCGTATTCTCTGGAGTTTCGAAGGTTAAGGGGTGATCTGATCGAAGTTTATAAGATATTAAGGGGAACGGATAGGGTGGATAGAGAGAAACTATTTCCGCTGGTTGGGGATTCTAGGAGTAGGGGGCACAGTCTAAAAATTAGAGCCAGACCTTTCAGGAGTGAGATTAGAAAACATTTCTACACACAAAGGGTGGTAGAAGTTTGGAACTCTCTTCCGCAAACGGCAATTGATACTAGCTCAATTGCTAAATTTAAATCTGAGATAGATAGCTTTTTGGCAACCAAAGGTATTAAGGGATATGGGCCAAAGGCAGGTATATGGAGTTAGATCACAGATCAGCCATGATCTTATCAAATGGCGGAGCAGGCACGAGGGGCTGAATGGCCTACTCCTGTTCCTATGTTCCCAATACATCCAACCAGAGTTGGCAACCTTATTTACAGCCAATAAAGTGTAGTCACTGTTGGAATGTAGGAAACACAGCAAGATCCCACAAACAGCAATGTGACAAATGACCAGATAACCTGTTTTAGTGATATATATTGGCCCCAGGACACCAAGGAGAACTCCCCTCCTCTTCTTCGAAATAGTGCCATTGGATCTTTTACCTCCACCTGAGAGGGCAGACGAGGCCTCATTTTAACGTCACATCTGAAGGATGGCACCTCCAACAGTGCAGCGCTCCCTCAGTACTGACCCTCCAACAGTGCAGCGCTCCCTCAGTACTGACCCTCCGACAGTGCGGCGCTCCCTCAGTACTGACCCTCCAACAGTGCAGCGCTCCCTCAGTACTGACCCTCCGACAGTGCAGCGCTCCCTCAGTACTGACCCTCCGACAGTGCAGCGCTCCCTCAGTACTGACCCTCCGACAGTGCGGCGCTCCCTCAGTACTGACCCTCCGACAGTGCGGCGCTCCCTCAGTACTGACCCTCCGACAGTGCAGCACTCCCTCAGTACTGACCCTCCGACAGTGCGGCGCTCCCTCAGTACTGACCCTCCGACAGTGCGGCGCTCCCTCAGTACTGACCCTCCGACAGTGCAGCGCTCCCTCAGTACTGACCCTCCGACAGTGCGGCGCTCCCTCAGTACTGACCCTCCGACAGTGCAGCGCTCCCTCAGTACTGACCCTCCGACAGTGCGGCGCTCCCTCAGTACTGACCCTCCGACAGTGCGGCGCTCCCTCAGTACTGACCCTCCGACAGTGCAGCACTCCCTCAGTACTGACCCTCCGACAGTGCGGCGCTCCCTCAGTACTGACCCTCCGACAGTGCAGCACTCCCTCAGTACTGACCCTCCGACAGTGCGGCGCTCCCTCAGTACTGACCCTCCGACCGTGCAGCACTCTCTCAGTACTGACCCTCCGACAGTGCAGCGCTCCCTCAGTACTGACCCTCCGACAGTGCAGCTCTCCCTCAGTACTGCACTGAGGGAGAGCCTGGATTACGGGCTCAAGTCTCTGGAGTGGGGGCTCGAACCCTCGACCTTCTTGACTCAGCGGCGAGAGTGCCTCCCACTGAGACACAGCTGTCACAAGAGAGAGAGACTGATGTTTCGAGCAGATCCTTCATTAGAACCAGTCAGGGGAATCATGATGATTCTGAGAATGGCCATTTTCCCGAGGCGAGGATTTAAAACTGATGGTAGTAATGAAAGCAGAAGTGAGGGAGCAGAGAGGCATCACCAACAGAGACCTGGAGGCCAATACCAATTGATTATTGATCAAGGATTATTTTCAGACACATGTCACAGCCTATGGCTCCAGAGTGCCACCAAGTCGCTAAAATCCAAGGAGGGCTTCGGTCATTTTTATGGGTTGATTTATTTTGCCTCTTCATCACCGTTAACTGCTCAAATTCAAAATTCTCATCCTTGTTTTCAAATCCCTCCACGGCCTCGCCCCTCCCTATCTTGGTAACCTCCTCCAGCTGTACAACCCTCTCCCCAAACTCTCCATTCCTCCAGCTCTGGCCTGTTGTATCTCCCCACTCCCTTCATCCCATAATTGGCGGTCATGTCTCTGGTCATCGAGGTCCCACTTTCTGGAATTCTCTCCCTAAACCTCTCCACCTCGCCAACTCCCTCTCATCCTCTGGGGCTCTCCTTAAAACCCACCTCTTTGTCCATTTTTGGGATTAATATCTCCTTCGCTGGTTGGTGTCCACTTCTCAATCCTCTGTTTTTTTTTATTCGTTCATGGGATGTGGGCGTCGCTGGCGAGGCCGGCATTTATTGCCCATCCCTAATTGCCCCTTGAGAAGGTGGTGGTGAGCCGCCTTCTTGAACCGCTGCAGTCCGTGTGGTGAAGGTTCTCCCACAGTGCTGTTAGGAAGGGAGTTCCAGGATTTTGACCCAGCGACGATGAAGGAACGGCCGATATATTTCCAAGTCGGGATGGTGTGTGACTTGGAGGGGAAAATGCAGGTGGTGTTGTTCCCATGTGTCTGCTGCTCTTGTCTTTCTAGTTTGTAGAGGTTGCGGGTTTGGGAGGTGCTGTCGAAGAAGCCTTGGCGAGTTGCTGCAGTGCATCCTGTGGACGGTACACACTGCAGCCACAGTGCGCCGGTGGTGAAGGGAGTGAATGTTTAGGGTGGTGGATGGGGTGCCAATCAAGCGGGCTGCTTTATCTTGGATGATGTCGAGCTTCTTGAGTGTTGTTGGAGCTGCACTCATCCAGGCAAGTGGAGAGTATTCCATCACACTCCTGACTTGTGCCTTGTAGATGGTGGAAAGGCTTTGGGGAGTCAGGAGGTGAGTCACTCGCCGCAGAATACCCAGCCTCTGACCTGCTCTTGTAGCCACAGTATTTATATGGCTGGTCCAGTTAAGTTTCTGGTCAATGGTGACCCCCGGGATGTTGATGGTGGGGATTCGGCGATGGTAATGTCAAGGGGAGGTGAAGCCTGACGAAGGAGCAAAGCTCCGAAAGCTTGTGATTTCAAATAAAGCTGTTGGACTATAACCTGGTGGTGTGCAACTCCTTACATTAGGATTAGATCGATAGATTTTTGTTGGGTAAGGGTGTCAAGGGATATGGAGCAAATGGAGTTAAGATACAGATCAGCCATGATCTAATTGAATGGCGGAACAGGCTCGAGGGCTGAATGGCCTCCTCTCATTCCTCTATTGTTCAACACAGTAAGTTTCATTTCTGAATTATTCATTTTATCTTCCTCACTACTTTTTCCTGCAGGATTGAAGAGCCTGTCAGAATGTAGATATGTTTTTTTTTAACATTATTCTAATACAGATCAAGGACAGAGCAGCTAAAATAGCAGAACTGGTTTAAACGGGGTACTCGCAAACTCTGTGACATTGGAGAGGATGAATTTCAGGGCCGAAGACATTGTCCTGTAGGGATAGGCTTTTAAAACACAGGGTTTTGATCACAGCAGGAGAGGGAGTGCAAGAGAGGAGGTTGCTGTAATATAAAAGGCAGCGGGTCCCTGCGACTAAAGAGCATAACATCAAAGGGTTGTACAACGACACCTGCGACTGGGGCAAAACAGGGATGGGAAGGACGTCATGGCACGGGCTCCTCATCCTGGTCCAGGAACCCGTTCAAAGATCTAGGGGTCATTAAACACCCACAGGGTTGAAAAGACATACTTGCTCTCGAGGCAGTACAAAGAAGGTTCACTCGGTTATTCCCGGGGATGAGGGGGCGGACATATGAGGAGAGGTTGAGTAGATTGGACTCTACTCATTGGAGTTCAGGAGAATGAGAGGCGATCTTATTGAAACATATAAGATTGTGAAGGGGCTTGATCGGGTGGATGCGGTAAGGATGTTCCAAGGATGGGTGAAACTAGAACTAGGGGGCATAATCTTAGAATAAGGGGCTGCTCTTTCAAAACTGAGATGAGGAGAAACTTCTTCACTCAGAGGTGGTAGGTCTGTGGAATTTGCTGCCCCAGGAAGCTACATCATTAAATAAATTTAAACAGAAATAGACAGTTTCCTAGAAGTAAAGGGAATTTGGGGTTACGGGGAGCGGGCAGGAAATTGGACATGAATTTAGATTTGAGGTTAGGATCAGATCAGCCATGATCTGATTGAACGGCGGAGCAGGCTCGAGGGGCCGATTGGCCTACTCCTGCTCCTGTTTCTTATGTCCTTATGAATCCAGCGGAAAACGGACCATAAAAGAAAATGGTATAAAAAGAGATACGTTTCGCTCAGTCGGAACTTCTCCCGACCTTCAAGACCAGGAAACGCGATCAGCCTGGATAAACCACGCTCGCGATTTCCCCCGAGACGCCCCCTGCGCAGATGGTTTTTGACGTACGGCTTAAATGTTCCCTATTCCCTGTGAAGGTTTAAGATGAATGATTTAGAAACAAGAATATATGAAGCTAATTCTCAGACACATTACTGCCTCGAGCTTTACGAATCTGTTAAAAGGATCAAGGAAGGAATTGTCCCGAGAGCAGCCACTTCCGATGGAGGCGCAGCAGGTGATTGGGCCCTGTTTATCCTCCTCCGACTTTTGTCGGGATTTGAGAACTCGACGGATTTCTTACCGAACGATTGCTCCCTGATCTCTCACGGCTGCATTATGACGTTGGCTTCTCAGGTTGGCGACTCGCGACCGAGGCCTCGAGGGCAGAAGGAGGCCCCTCCCCAGAGTCACATGGGGACGAGGTGGCAGTGGCGTTGAGTGACGTCTCCTGCCCTCCACTCGGGAGCGTCTGGATAATGCCACCAGACAGTGCGGCCAGACGTTTAACGAGCTGACAAAAGGGAGAGGTCTGGGATCTTCCCCTGTGGCACCGGAGGCAGGTGAGATTCTGGTAAGCTGGCCGGTTTGTCGTGGCACAGAAATCCAGGCCGACACTCACAGTGCAGTACTGAGGGAGTGCTGCACTGTCGGAGGGTCAGTACTGAGGGAGCGCTGCACTGTCGGAGGGTCAGTACTGAGGGAGTGCTGCGCTGTCGGAGGGTCAGTACTGAGGAGCGCTGCGCTGTCGGAGGGTCAGTACTGAGGGAGCGCTGCACTGTCCGAGGGTCAGTACTGAGGGAGTGCTGCACTGTCGGAGGGTCAGTACTGAGGGAGCGCTGCACTGTCGGAGGGTCAGTACTGAGGGAGCGCCGCACTGTCGGAGGGTCAGTACTGAGGGAGCACTGCACTGTCGGAGGGTCAGTACTGAGGGAGCGCCGCACTGTCGGAGGGTCAGTACTGAGGGAGCGCTGCACTGTCGGAGGGTCAGTACTGAGGGAGCGCTGCACTGTCGGAGGTCAGTACTGAGGGAGCGTTCCACTGTTAGAGGGTCAGTACTGAGGGAGCGCTGCACTGTCGGAGGGTCAGTACTGAGGGAGCGCTGCACTGTTGGACAGTCAGTACTGAGGGAGCGCTGCCCTGTCGGAGGGTCAGTACTGAGGGAGCGCTGCACTGTCGGAGGGTCAGTACTGAGGGAGCGCTGCCCTGTCGGAGGGTCAGTACTGAGGGAGCGCTGCACTGTCGGAGGGTCAGTACTGAGGGAGCGTTCCACTGTTAGAGGGTCAGTACTGAGGGAGTGCTGCACTGTCGGAGGGTCAGTACTGAGCATGGTGCTGCCCTGTCGGAGGGTCAGTGCTGAGGGAGCGCTGCACTGTTGGAGGGTCAGTACTGAGGGAGCGCTGCACTGTCGGAGGGTCAGTACTGAGGGAGCGCTGCACTGTCGGAGGGTCAGTACTGAGGGAGCGCCGCACTGTCGGAGGGTCAGTACTGAGGGAGCGCTGCACTGTCAGAGGGTCAGTACTGAGGGAGCGCAGCACTGTTGGAGGGTCAGTACTGAGGGAGTGCTGCACTGTCGGAGGGTCAGTACTGAGGGAGCGCTGCACTGTCGGAGGGTCAGTACTGAGGGAGAGCTGCACTGTCGGAGGGTCTGTACTGAGGGAGCGCTGCACTGTCAGAGGGTCAGTACTGAGGGAGCGCTGCACTGTCGGAGGGTCAGTACTGAGGGAGCGCTGCACTGTCGGAGGGTCAGTACTGAGGGAGAGCTGCACTGTCGGAGGGTCTGTACTGAGGGAGCGCCGCACTGTCGGAGGGGCAGTACTGAGGGAGCGCTGCACTGTCGGAGGGTCAGTACTGAGGGAGTGCTGCACTGTCGGAGGGTCAGTACTGAGGGAGTGCTGCGCTGTCGGAGGGTCAGTACTGAGGGAGCGCTGCGCTGTCGGAGGGTCAGTACTGAGGGAGCGCTGCACTGTCCGAGGGTCAGTACTGAGGGAGTGCTGCACTGTCGGAGGGTCAGTACTGAGGGAGTGCTGCACTGTCGGAGGGTCAGTACTGAGGGAGCGCCGCACTGTCGGAGGGTCAGTACTGAGGGAGCACTGCACTGTCGGAGGGTCAGTACTGAGGGAGCGCCGCACTGTCGGAGGGTCAGTACTGAGGGAGCGCTGCACTGTCGGAGGGTCAGTACTGAGGGAGCGCTGCACTGTCGGAGGGTCAGTACTGAGGGAGCGTTCCACTGTTAGAGGGTCAGTACTGAGGGAGCGCTGCACTGTCGGAGGGTCAGTACTGAGGGAGCGCTGCACTGTTGGACAGTCAGTACTGAGGAGCGCTGCCCTGTCGGAGGGTCAGTACTGAGGGAGCGCTGCACTGTCGGAGGGTCAGTACTGAGGGAGCGCTGCCCTGTCGGAGGGTCAGTACTGAGGGAGCGCTGCACTGTCGGAGGGTGAGTACTGAGGGAGCGTTCCACTGTTAGAGGGTCAGTACTGAGGGAGTGCTGCACTGTCGGAGGGTCAGTACTGAGCATGGTGCTGCCCTGTCGGAGGGTCAGTGCTGAGGGAGCGCTGCACTGTTGGAGGGTCAGTACTGAGGGAGCGCTGCACTGTCGGGAGGGTCAGTACTGAGGGAGCGCTGCACTGTCGGAGGGTCAGTACTGAGGGAGCGCCGCACTGTCGGAGGGTCAGTACTGAGGGAGCGCTGCACTGTCAGAGGGTCAGTACTGAGGGAGCGCAGCACTGTTGGAGGGTCAGTACTGAGGGAGTGCTGCACTGTCGGAGGGTCAGTACTGAGGGAGCGCTGCACTGTCGGAGGTCCAGTACTGAGGGAGAGCTGCACTGTCGGAGGGTCTGTACTGAGGGAGCGCTGCACTGTCAGAGGGTCAGTACTGAGGGAGCGCTGCACTGTCGGAGGGTCAGTACTGAGGGAGCGCTGCACTGTCGGAGGGTCAGTACTGAGGAGAGCTGCACTGTCGGAGGGTCTGTACTGAGGAGCGCCGCACTGTCGGAGGGGCAGTACTGAGGGAGCGCTGCACTGTCGGAGGGTCAGTACTGAGGGAGTGCTGCACTGTCGGAGGGTCAGTACTGAGGGAGCGCCGCACTTTTGGAGGGTCAGTACTGAGGGGAGCGCCGCACTGTCGGAGGGTCAGTACTGAGGGAGCGCCGCACTGTCGGAGGGTCAGTACTGAGGGAGCACTGCACTGTCGGAGGGTCAGTACTGAGGGAGCGCTGCATTGTCGGAGGGTCAGTACTGAGGGAGCGCTGCACTGTCAGAGGGTCAGTACTGAGGGAGCGCCGCACTGTCGGAGGGTCAGTGCTGAGGGAGTGCTGCACTGTCGGAGGGTCCGGTACTGAGGGAGTGCTGAACTGTCGGAGGGTCAGTACTGAGGGAGCACTGCACTGTCGGAGGGGCAGTACTGAGGGAGCGCTGCACTGTCGGAGGGTCAGTACTGAGGGAGCGCTGCACTGTCGGAGGGTCAGTACTGAGGGAGGCGCTGCACTGTCGGAGGGTCAGTACTGAGGGAGCACTGCACTGTCGGAGGGTCAGTACTGCGGGAGCGCCGCACTGTCAGAGGTGCCGTCTTTCAGATGAGACATTAAACCGAGGCCTGTCTGCCCCTCTCAGGCGAACGTAAAAGATCCCACGGCCACTATTTTGAAGAAGAGCACGGGGGGGAGTTCTCCCCGGTGTCCTGGGGCCAATATTTACCCCTCAACCAACATCACTAAAAACAACAGATTATCTGGGTCATTTATCTCATTGCTGTTTGTGG
The DNA here is from genome assembly GCF_035084215.1 of Heptranchias perlo. Classification (NCBI taxonomy): domain Eukaryota; kingdom Metazoa; phylum Chordata; class Chondrichthyes; order Hexanchiformes; family Hexanchidae; genus Heptranchias; species Heptranchias perlo. The sequence continues at coordinate 73,184,859 of NC_090336.1, forward strand.
GATCTTGCTGTGCGCAAATTGGCTGCCGAGTTGCCGACATTCCAACAGTGACCGCACTTCAAAAGTTCTTAATTGGCTGTGAAGCGCTTTGGAACGTCCTGAGGTTGTAAAATGCACTGTATAACGCAAGTCTTTTACTGCAGTGCGTTTCCCCCCCACGGGGGAAGCATTACTGGGATCCTTGCACCAGTGAAAGTGCTACTGCGTGTCAGGATGAAGTGGGTTTTTGTTGCTGTTGATTCCAGGACGTGGGCGTCACTGGCAAGGCCGGCATTTATTGCCCATCCCCTCATCGCCCTGAGAAGTTGGAGGCGGTGGGCCTTCTCCTGGAACCGCTGGTCACAGTTTTCGATGCAACTGAGTGTCTCGCTCGGCCGCTTCAGAGGGCGGTTAAGAGTCAACCACGTCGGTGTGGGGGACTGGAGTCACCTGTAGGCCCAGACCGGGTAAGGACGGCAGGTTTCCCTCCCTAAAGGTCATGAATGAACCAGTTGGGCTTTGACGACAATCCGACAGCTTCAGGATCACTTTTACTGAGACCAAGCTTTTTATTTCCAGATTTTCACAACTGAATTCAGATTCTCAAACTGTCCTGCTGGGGATTTGAACTCACGTTCTCCGGATTACCAGAAACAAAACCACTGCAGTTGGTTGTGATCTTCCAAAATTCCCTGGATTCTCGTACGGTCCCCGCGGATTGGAAGGTGGCAAATGTGACCCCGCTATTCAGGAAAGGAGGGAGAGAGAAACAGGGAACTCCAGGCCAGTTAGCCTGACATCGGTCGTCAGGAAAATGCTGGATTCCATTATTAAGGACGTAGCAACGGTGCACTTAGAAAATCATAATATGATTAGGCAGAGTCAACATGGTTTTATGAAAGGGAAATCGTGTTTGACAAATTTATTAGAGTTTTTTGAGGATGTAACTAGCAGGGCAGATAAAGGGGAACCAGTGGGTGGAGTATATTTGGATTTTCAAAAGGCATTTGATAAGGTGCCACACAAAAGTTTGTTACACAAGATTAGGACTCATGGGATTGGGGGTAATATATTAGCATGGATAGAGGATTGATTAACGGACAGAAAACAGAGAGTCGGGATAAACGGGTCATTCTCAGGTTGGCAGGCTGTAACTAGTGGGGTGACGCAAGGATCAGTGCTTGGGCCTCAGCTATTTACAATCGATATTATTCACTTAGATGAAGGACCGAGTGTAATGTATCCCAGTTTGCTGACGATACAAAGCTAGGTGGGAAAGTAAGCCGTGAGGAGGACACAAGAGACTGCAAAGGGATATAGACAGGTTAAGTGAGAGGGTGAGAAGGTGGCAGATGGAGTATAATGTGGGGAAATGTGAGGTTATTCACTTTGGTAGGAAGAATCGAAAAACAGAATATTTTTAAATGGTGGGAAACTATTTAATGGAGGAGGAGAGGGGTGGGGGGAGGGAGGGAGTGGGAGGGGGAGGGAGAGGGAGGCTGGAGGAAGAGGGGGAGGGAGAGAAGAGGGGGGAGGCAAGGGAGATGTTGCAGAATAGAACAAAGCTGACATATGTTCCGTTGATCCCTGCAATGAGTAGAAAATCTCCATAGTGTTAAAATTCTCATCCTTATTTTCAAATCCCTCCATGACCCTCGCCCCCCTCCCTATCTCTGTAACCTCCTCCAGCCCCTACAACCCTCTGAAATCTCCAAGTTCTCCAATTGTTGCCTGTTGCGCATCCCCCGATTTCCATCGCTCCACCATTGGCGGCCGTGCCTTCAGCTGCCTGGGCCCTAAGCTCTGGAATTCCCTCCCTAAACCTCTCCGCCTCTCTCTCTCCTCCTTTAAAAACTGCCTCTTTGACCAAGCTTTTGGTCACCTGTCTTAATATCTCCTTATGTGGCTCGGTGTCAAATTTTGTCTGATAATCGCTCCTGTGAAGCACCTTGGGATAGTTTACAACATTAAAGGCGCTATGGTAGTGGTTGTTGGAGGCCAATCATCTCAGCCCCAGGACATTGCTGCAGGAGTTCCTCAGGGCAGTGTCCTAGGCCCAACCATCTTCAGCTGCTTCATCAATGACCTTTCCTCCATCATAAGGTCAGAAATGGGGATGTTCGCTGATGATTGCACAGTGTTCAGTTCCATTCGCAACCCCTCAGATAAAGAAGCAGTCCGTGCCCGCATGCAGCAAGACCTGGACAACATCCAGGCTTGGGCTGATAAATGGCAAATAACATTCGCACCAGACAAGTGCCAGGCAATGACCATCTCCAACAAGAGAGAGTCTAACCACCTCCCCTTGACATTCAACGGCATTACCATCGCCGAATCCCCCACCATCAATATCCTGGGGGTCACCATTGACCAGAAACTTAACTGGACCAGCCATATAAATACTGTGGCTACAAGAGCAGGTCAGAGGCTGGGTATTCTGCGGTGAGTGACTCACCTCCTGACTCCCCAAAGCCTTTCCACCATTTACAAGGCACAAGTCAGGAGTGTGATGGAATACTCTCCACTTGCCTGGATGAGTGCAGCTCCAACAACACTCAAGAAGCTCGACACCATCCAAGACAAAAGCAGCCCCCCTGATTGGCACCCCATCCACCACCCTAAACATTCACTCCCTTCACCACCGGCGCACCGTGGCTGCAGTGTGTACCATCCACAGGATGCACTGCAGCAACTCGCCAAGGCTTCTTCGACAGCACCTCCCAAACCCGCGACCTCTACCATCGAGAAGGACAAGCACATCTGGAATCTATTATTAAGGAAGTGGTAACAGGGCACTTAGAAAATCATAACAAAAATTCTCCTCATCTCGCCCCTTCACATGGAACAACACCACCTGAACGTTCCCCTCCAAGTCACACACCATCCCGACTTGGAAATATATCGGCCGTTCCTTCATCGTCGCTGGGTCAAAATCCTGGAGCTCCCTTCCTAACAGCACTGTGGGAGAACCTTCACCACACGGACTGCAGCGGTTCAAGAAGGCGGCTCACCACCACCTTCTCAAGGGGCAATTAGGGATGGGCAATAAATGCCGGCCTCGCCAGCGACGCCCACATCCCATGAACGAATAAAAAAAATATATAAATGCAAGTTGTTGTCGTTAGTACCAGGATGGGTCCATGGAACTGGGACTATTTTCATTGGAGAAATGCAGGATTTGGAGGAGATATTATCGTGGGTTTTAAAATGATGAAAGGATTAGATTGTGTCCAGTGAATGGGTTATTTGAGATGGATCGGGTTGGGAGCATGTTGGGGGCATGTGTGTATTATACGTAGGCTTGGGGCCAGATGCCTTCCACGGTGAGTCATCGACCTCTGGAACAGATTATCCGAGCATGGAGTGAGTGCGGATTCCGTGCCAGGCCTTCCAGGGGAGCTGGACGCGTTCCAGAGGGATGGGGACATTCCCAGTCATAGAGGGGGGAGGTTGGGAATTCATGAGTTACTGCGGTCTCCTGGAGCGTTGCCTGATGGCCCTGCAGGGGGGCCTGGGAGCAACCTCACGGAGTCTTTATCCGACATTACCTCAATTTTAATTTGAGGAGGTCACGTGATGCGAACCGGGGAGGGTGATGGGGGGAGGGGTGATGGGGGGAGGGTGATGGGGGAGGGGTGATGGGGGAGAGGGTGATGGGGGGAGGATGGGGGGAGA